>NW_020837954.1:40188175-40361160 GCF_003676395.1 Aethalodelphis obliquidens
GACGGGCGCGAGCCGCGGCTGAAAGCGCGGAATCCAGAGACGGGCGCAAGCCGCGGCTAAAAGCGCGGACCCCAGAGGCGGGCGGGAGACGTTAAGGCTGCTGCTGCCGCCACCAAGGGGCCTGTGTGCGAGCACAGGTCACTCTCCACACCCCTCTTCCGCGGAGCCTGTGCAGCCCGCCACTGCCAGGTTCCCGGGATCCAGGGACAACTTCCCCGGGAGAGCGCACAGCGCGCCTCAGGCTGGTGCAAAGTCACGCCGGCCTTTGCCACCGCAGGCCTGCCCCGCACTCTGTGCCCCTCCGTCCCCGCCGGCCTGAGTGCGCCAGAGCCCCCAATCAGCGGCTCTTTTAACCCCATCCTGTCTGAGCAAAAAACAGACGCCCTCCAGCGACCTACACGCAGTGGCAGGGCCAAATCCAAAGCTGAGCCCTGGGAGCTGTGAGAACAAAGAAGAGAAAGGGAAATCTCTCCCAGCAGCCTCAGAAGCAGCGGATTAAAGCTCCACAATCAACTTGATATACCCTGCATCTGTGGAATACCTGAATAGACAACCAATCATCCCAAATTAAGGAAGTGGACTTTAGGAGCAAGATCTATGATTTTTTCCCTTTTCCTCTTTTTGTGAATGTGTATGTGTATGCTTCTGTGTGAGATCTTGTCTGTATAGTCTTGCTTCCACCATTTGTCCTCGGGTTCTATCCGTCCATGGTTTTTTTTTAAATTTTTTTTCTTAATAATTAATTTTAATAACGTTATTATACTTTACCTTCGTTCTTTCTTTCTTTCTTTCCGTCCTTCCTTCCGTCCTTTAGACAACGAATCATCCCAAATTGAGGAGGTGGTCTCTGACAGCAAGATTTATGATTTTTTCCCCATTTACCTCTTTTAGTGAGGGTGTATGTGTATGCTTCTGTGTAAGATTTTGTCTGTATAGCTTTGCTTCCAACATTTGTCCTAAGGTTCTATCCGTCCCTTTTTTTTTTTTCTAAATAAGAATTTTTTAATTCAATAACTTTATTATACTTTATTTTATTTTTACTGTATCTTCTTTCTTTCTGTCTTTTTTCCTTCTTTCCCTCCTTCCTTCCTTCCTTCCTCCCTCCCTCCCTCCTTTCTTTCCTTCTTGCCTTCTTTCCTTCTTTGCTTCTTTCTTTCTTTCTTCCTTCCTTCCTACCCTCCTTTCCTTCTTTCTTTCCTCATACTTCTACTAATTCCCTCTGCTTTTTCTCCCTTTTATCCTGAGCCGTGTGGATGAAAAGCTTTTGGTGCTCCAGCCAGGAGGCAGGGCTCTGCCTCTGAGGTAGGAGAGCCAACTTCAGGACACTGGTCAACAAGAGACCTCCCAGCTCCACATAATATCAAACGGCGAAAATCTCCCAGAGACCTCCATCTTAACACCAGCACCCAGCTTCACTCAACGACCAGCAAGCCACAGTGCTGGAAAACCTATGCCAAACAACTAGCAAAACAGGAACACAACCCCACCCATTAGCAGAGAGGCTGCCTAAAATCATAATAAGGCCACAGACACCCCCAAACACACCACCAGACGTGAACCTGCCCACTAGAGAGACAAGATCCAGCCTCATCCACCACAACACAGGCACTAGTCCCCTCCACCAGGAAGCCTACACAACCCACTGAACCAACCTTAGCCACTGGAGACAGACATCAAAAAAGGAGGAACTACGAACCTGCAGCCTGCAAAAAGGAGACCCCAAACACAGTAAGATAAGCAAAATGAGAAGACAGAAAAACACACAGCAGATAAAGGAGCAAGATAAAAATGCACCAAACCTAACAAATGAAGAGGAAATAGGCAGTCTACCTGAAAGAGAATTCAGAATAATGATAGTAAGGTTGATCCGAAATCTTGGAGATAGAATGGACAATAGATTGGACAAAATGCAAGAATCAGTTAACAAGGACCTAGAAGAACTAAAGATGAAACAAGCAACGATGAACAACACAATAAATGAAATTAAAAGTACTCTAGATGGGATCAATAGCAGAATAACTGAGGCAGAAGAACGGATAAGTGACCTGGAAGATAAAATAGTGGAAATAACTACTGCAGAGCAGAATAAAGAAAAAAGAATGTAAAGAACTGAGGACAGTCTCAGAGACCTCTGGGACAACATTAAACGCACCAACATTCGAATTATAGGGGTTCCAGAAGAAGAAGAGAAAAAGAAAGGGACTCAGAAAATATTTGAAGAGATTATAGTTGAAAACTTCCCTAATATGGGAAAGGAAATAGTTAATCAAGTCCAGGAAGCACAGAGAGTCCCATACAGGATAAATACAAGGAGAAATACTCCAAGACACATATTAATCAAACTGTCAAAAATTAAATACAAAGAAAGCATATTAAAAGCAGCAAGGGAAAAACAACAAATAACATACAAGGGAATCCCCATAAGGTTAACAGCTGATCTCTCAGCAGAAACCCTACAAGCCAGAAGGGAGTGGCAGGACATACTGAAAGTGATGAAGGAGAAAAACCTGCAGCCAAGACTACTCTACCCAGCAAGGATCTCATTCAGATTTGATGGAGAAATCAAAACCTTTACAGACAAGCAAAAGCTGAGAGAGTTCAGCACCACCAAACCAGCTTTACAACAAATGCTAAAGTATCTTCTCTAGGCAAGAAACACAAGAGAAGGAAAAGACCTATAATAACGAACCCAAAACAATTTAGAAAATGGGAATAGGAACATACATATCGATAATTACCTTAAATGTAAATGGACTAAATGCTCCCACCAAAAGACACAGATTAGCTGAATGGATACAAAAACAAGACCCTTATATATGCTGTCTACAAGAGACCCACTTCAGACCTAGAGACACATACAGACTGAAAGTAAGGGGATGGAAAAAGATATTCAATGCAAATGGAAACCAAAAGAAAGCTGGAGTAGCAATTCTCATATCAGACAAAATAGACTTTAAAATAAGGACTATTAAAAGAGACAAAGAAGGACACTACATAATGATCAAGGGATCGATCCAAGAAGAAGATATAACAATTGTAAATATTTATGCACCCAACATAGGAGCACCTCAATACATAAGGCAAATACTAACAGCCATAAAAGGGGAAATCGACAGTAACACATTCATAGTAGGGGACTTAAACACCCCACTTTCACCCATGGACAGATCATCCAAAATGAAAATAAATAAGGAAACACAAGCTTTAAATGATACATTAAACAAGATGGACTTAATTGATATTTATAGGACACTCCATCCAAAAACAACAGGATACACATTTTTCTCAAGTGCTCATGGAACATTCTCCAGGATAGATCATATCTTAGGTCACAAATCAAGCCTTGGTAAATTTAAGAAAATTGAAATTGTATCAAGTATCTTTTCTGACCACAACGCCATGAGACTAGATATCAATTACAGGAAAAGATCTGTAAAAAATACAAACACATGGAGGCTAAACAATACACTACTTAATAATGAAGTGATCACTGAAGAAATCAAAGAGGAAATCAAAAAATACCTAGAAACAAATGACAATGGAGACACAACGACCCAAAACCTGTGGGATGCAGCAAAAGCAGTTCTAAGGGGGAAGTTTATAGCAATACAAGCCCACCTTAAGAAGCAGGAAACATCTCGAATAAACAACCTAACCTTGCACCTCAAGCAATTAGAGAAAGAAGAACAAAAAAACCCCAAAGCTAGCAGAAGGAAAGAAATCATAAAAATCAGATCAGAAATAAATGAAAAAGAAATGAAAGAAACAATAGCAAAGATCAATGAAACTAAAAGCTGGTTCTTTGAGAAGATAAACAAAATAGATAAACCACTAGCCAGACTCATCAAGAAAAAAAGGGAGAAGACTCAAATCAATAGAATTAGAAATGAAAAAGGAGAGGTAACAACTGACACTGCAGAAATAAAAGAGATCATGAGAGATTACTACAAGCAACTCTATGCCAATAAAATGGACAATCTGGAAGAAATGGACAAATTCTTAGAAATGCACAACCTGCCAAGACTGAATCAGGAAGAAATAGAAAATATGAACAGACCAATCACAAGCACTGAAATTGAAACTGTGATTAAAAATCTTCCAACAAAGAAAAGCCCAGGACCAGATGGCTTCACAGGCGAATTCTATCAAACATTTAGAGAAGAGCTAACACCTATCCTTCTCAAACTCTTCCAAAATATAGCAGAGGGAGGAACACTCCCAAACTCCTTCTACGAGGCCACCATCACCTTGATACCAAAACCAGACAAGGATGTCACAAAGAAAGAAAACTACAGGCCAATATCACTGATGAACATAGATGCAAAAATCCTCAACAAAATACTAGCAAACAGAATCCAACAGCACATTAAAAGGATCATACACCATGATCAAGTGGGGTTCATTCCAGGAATGCAAGGATTCTTCAATATACGCAAATCTATCAATGTGATAAACCATATTAACAAATTGAAGGAGAAAAACCATATGATCATCTCAATAGATGCAGAAAGCTTTTGACAAAATTCAACACCCATTTATGATAAAAACCCTGCAGAAAGTAGGCATAGAGGGAACTTTCCTCAACATAATAAAGGCCATATATGACAAGCCCACAGCAAACATCATCCTCAATGGTGAAAAACTGAAAGCATTTCCACTAAGATCAGGAACAAGACAAGGTTGCCCACTCTCACCACTCTTATTCAACATAGTTTTGGAAGTTTTAGCCACAGCAATCAGAGAAGAAAAGGAAATAAAAGGAATCCAAATCGGAAAAGAAGAAGTAAAGCTGTCACTGTTTGCAGATGACATGATCCTATACATAGAGAACCCTAAAGATGCTACCAGAAAACTACTAGAGCTAATCAATGAATTTGGTAAAGTGGCAGGATACAAAATTAATGCACAGAAATCTCTGGCATTCCTATATACTAATGATGAAAAATCTGAAAGTGAAATCAAGAAAACACTCCCATTTACCATTGCAACAAAAAGAATAAAATATCTAGGAATAAACCTACCTAAGGAGACAAAAGACCTGTATGCAGAAAATTATAAGACACTGATGAAAGAAATTAAAGATGATACAAATAGATGGAGAGATATACCATGTTCTTGGATTGGAAGAATCAACATTGTGAAAATGACTCTACTACCCAAAGCAATCTATAGATTCAATGCAATCCCTGTCAAACTACCACTGGCATTTTTCACAGAACTAGAACAAAAAATTTCACAATTTGTATGGAAACACAAAAGACCCCGAATAGCCAAAGCAATCTTGAGAACGAAAGAAGGAACTGGAGGAATCAGGCTCCCTGACTTCAGACTATACTACAAAGCTACAGTTATCAAGACGGTATGGTACTGGCACAAAAACAGAAAGATAGATCAATGGAACAGGATAGAAAGCCCAGAGATAAACCCATGCACATATGGACACCTTATCTTTGAAAAAGGTGGCAGTAATGTACAGTGGAGAAAGGACAGCCTCTTCAATAAGTGGTGCTGGGAAAACTGGACAGGTACATGTAAAAGTATGAGATTAGATCACTCCCTAACACCGCTCAAAATGGATTAAAGACCTAAATGTAAGGCCAGAAACTTTCAAACTCTTAGAGGAAAACATAGGCAGAACACTCTATGACATAAATCACAGCAAGATACTTTCTGACCCACCTCCTAGAGTAATGGAAATAAAAACAAAAATAAACAAATGGGATCTAATGAAACTTCAAAGCTTTTGCACAGCAAAGGAAACCATAAACAAGACCAAAAGACAACCCTCAGAATGGGAGAAAATATTTGCAAATGAAGCAACCGACAAAGGATTAATCTCCAAAATTTACAAGCAGCTCATGCAGCTCAATAACAAGAAAACAAACAACCCAATCCAAAAATGGGCAGAAGACCTAAATAGACATTTCTCCAAAGAAGATATACAGACTGCCAACAAACACATGAAAGAATGCTCAACATCATTAATCATTAGAGAAATGTAAATCAAAACTACAGTGAGGTATCATCTC
Organism: Aethalodelphis obliquidens; assembly: GCF_003676395.1. NCBI lineage: Eukaryota > Metazoa > Chordata > Mammalia > Artiodactyla > Delphinidae > Aethalodelphis > Aethalodelphis obliquidens. Next base: position 40,194,205 of record NW_020837954.1, read on the forward strand.
ACACCAGTCAGAATGGCCATCATCAAAAAATCTAGAAACAATAAATGCTGGAGAGGGTGTGGAGAAAAGGGAACACTCTTGCACTGCTGGTGGGAATGTGAATTGGTTCAGCCACTATGGAGAACAGTATGGAGGTTCCTTAAAAAACTACAAATAGAACTACCATATGACCCAGCAATCCCACTTCTGGGCATATACCCTGAGAAAATCATAATTAAAATAGAGTCAGGTACCACAGAGTTCATTGCAGCTCTATTTACAATAGCCAGGACATGGAAGCAACCTAAGTGCCCGTCATCGGATGAATGGATAAAGAAGATGTGGCACATATATACAATGGAATATTACTCAGCCATAAAAAGAAACAAAATTGAGCTATTTGTAATGAGGTGGATAGACCTAGAGTCTGTCATACAGAGTGAAGTAAGTCAGAAAGAAAAAGACAAATACCGTATGCTAACACATATAAATGGAATTTAAGAAAAAAAATGTCATGAAGAACCTAGGGGTAAAGCAGGAATAAAGACGCAGACCTCCTAGAGAACGGACTTGAGGTTATGGGGAGGGGGAAGGGTGAGCTGTGACAGGGCGAGAGAGTCATGGACATATACACACTAACAAACGTAGTAAGGTAGATAGCTAGTGGGAAGCAGCCGCATGGCACAGGGATATTGGCTCGGTGCTTTGTGACAGCCTGGAGGGGTGGGATAGGGAGGGTGGGAGGGAGGGAGACGCAACAGGGAAGACATATGGGAACATATGTTTATGTATGACTGATTCACTTTGTTATAAAGCAGAAACTAACACACCATTGTAAAGCAATTATACCCCAATAAAGATGTTAAAAAAAAGAAAAGAATCCCCATCCTCTTTAGCTATCAGCCTCCTCCTGTCCCCGCAGCCCACCATTCAGCCTTAAGCAACCATTAGCCTACTTTTTATCTCTATGGATTTACCTATTCTGGACATTTCACATAATGGGATCATATAATATGTGGTCTTTTATTACTGGCTTTTTCTACCTAGAATAATATTTTCAAAGTTCATCCATGTTGTAGCATGTATCAGTATCTCATTCCTTTTTAAAATATTACTGTAGTAAAAAAAAAACATATAACATAAAGTTTATCATCTTAGCCATTACAGTTCAGTGGAATTAAGTACATTCACATTGTTGTGAAACATATCTCCAAAAATTTTTCATACTGGATACCTGAAACTCTTTACCCATTAAACAACAACTCCCTTTTTCCTCCTCATCCCAGCCCCTGGTAACCACCACTCTACTTATTATTTCTAATAATTTGACTATTTTAGATATGTTATATAAGTGCAGTCATACAGTATTTGTCTTTTTGTGGCTAGCTTATATCACTTAGTATAATGTCCTCAAGGTCTGTTCACGTTGTGCCATGTGACAGTATTTAGATATATACACCACATTTGTTAATCCATTCATCTGTTGATGGACATTTGGGATGCTTCCAACTGTTGACTATTATGAATAACCATACTATATGAACATGGGTGTACAAATATCTCTTCAAGACCCTGCTTTCAATTCTTTGGGATATATACTCAGAAGTGAGATTGATGGATCATATGGTAGGTCTATTTTTAATTTTCTGAGGAAACTTCTTCTGTTTTCCATGCTGGTTGCACTATTCTACAATCCTACCAACATTACATAAGGATTCCAATTTTTCTACATTCTCATCAACACTTTTTATTTTCTGATTTTTTGATAGTAGCCAATTTATGGATGTGGGGTGATATCTCATTTTGATTTACATTTTCCTGATAATTAGTGACGTTGAGCATCTTTTCATAAGTTTATTAGCTATTCATACATCTTTAGAGAAATGTCTATTCAAGTCCTTTCCCATTTTTAAAAATTTTTTAATTTTAGTTAATTTGTAATGTTCTGTTAGTTTCAAGTGCACAGCGAAGTGATTCAGATATATATATATGTGTGTGTGTGTATATATATATATATATATTCAGATATGTGTGTATATTCTTTTTCAGATTCTTTTCCATTATAGGTAATTAAAAGATATTGAGTATAGCTCCCTTTGCTATATAGTAGGTCCTTGTTGTTTACCTGTTTTATGTGTAGGAGTGTGTATACGTTAATTCCAAACTCCTAATTTATCTCTCCCCCCACCTGCTATCCCCTTTGGTAACCATAACTTTATTTTCTATGTGAGTCTATTTTAGTTTTGTAAATAAGTTTATTTGTATCATTTTTTTAGAGTCCACATATAAGTGATATTTGTCTTTCTCTGAATGACTTACTTCACTTAATGTGATAATCTCTAGGTCCATCCATGTTGCTGCGAATGGCATCATTTCATTCTTTTTTTTTTTTTTTTTTTTTTGTGGTACGCGGGCCTCTCACTGTTGTGGCCTCTCCCGTTGCAGAGCACAGGCTCTGGACGTGCAGGCTCAGCAGCCATGGCTCACGGGCCCAGCTGCTCCGCAGCATGTGGGATCTTCCCGGACCGGGGCACGAACCCATGTCCCCTGCATCGGCAGGCGGACTCTCAACTACTGCGCCACCAGAGAAGCCCCATTTCATTCTTTTTTAAGGCTGAGTAATATTCCATTGTGTATATACACCACTTCTTTATCCACTCATCTGTTGATGGACGTTTAGGTTTCTTCCATGTCTTGGCTATTATAAATAGTGCTTCTATGGATATTGGGGTGCATGTATCTTTTTGAATCAGAGTTTTCTCTGGATATATGCCCGGGAATGGGATTGCAGGATCATATGGTAACTCTTATTTTTAGTTTTTTAAGGAACCTCCATACTGTTCTCCACAGTGGCTGCACCAATTTACATTCCAACCAACAGTGTAATTGGGTTCCTTTTTCTCCACACCCTCTCCAGCATTTATTATTTGTAGACTTTTTAATGATGGCCATTCTGACTGGTATGAGATGATGCGTCATTTTAGTTTTGATTTGCATTTCTCTAATAGTTAGTGATATTGAGACTCTTTTCATGTGCCCGTTGACCATCTGTATGTCTTTTGTAAAGCAATGTCTGTTTAGGTCTTCTTCCTATTTTTTGATCAAGTTGTTCAGTTTTTTTTTTTTTTTTATTAAGCTGTATGAGCTGTTTGTATATTTTGGAAATTAATCCCTTGTCAGTAGCATCATTTGCAAATATTTTCTCCCAGTCCATGGCTTGTCTTTTTGTTTTGTTTATGGTTTCCTTTGCTGTGCAAAAGCTTTTAAGTTTAATTAGGTCCCATTTGTTTATTTTTCTTTTTATTTCCATTACTCTAGAAGACGGATCCAAAAAAATATTGTTGTGATTTGTGTCAAAGAATGTTCTGCCTGTGTTTTCCTCTAGGAGTTTATAGTATCTGATCTTACATTTAGGTCTTTAATCCATTTTGAGTTTATTTTTGTATACAGTGTTAGAGAATGTTCTAATTCCATTCTGTTACAAGTGGTTTCCCAGCACCACTTATTAAAGAGACCATCTTTTCTCCATTGTATATTCTTACCTCCTTTGTGGTAGAGTAATAGACCATAAGTGTATGTGTTTATTTCTGGGCTTTCTATCCTGTTCCATTTATCTATAAGTCTGTTTTTTTGTGCCAGTACCATACTGTTTTGATTACTGTAGCTTTGTAGTATAGTCTGATGTCAGGGATCTTGATTCCTTCAGCTCCGTTCTTCTTTCTGAAGGTGGTTTTGGCTATTTGGGGTCTTTTGTGTTTCCATACAAATTTTTCAATTTTTTGTTCTAGTTATGTGAAAAATGCCATTGGTAATTTGATAGGGATTGCATTAAATCCATAGATTGCCTTGGGTAGTATGATAATTTTAACAATACTGATTCTTCCAATCCAAGAATACGATATATCTTTCCATCTGTTTGTGTCATCTTCAGTTTCTTTCATCAGCGTCTTATAGTTTTCAGAGTACAGTCTCTTGCCTCCTTAGGTAGGTTATTCCTAGGTATTTTATTCTTTTTGATGTGATGGTTTCCTTAATTTCTCTTTCTGATCTTTCATTGTTAAGTGTATAGACATGCAACAGATTTCTGTATATTAATTTTGTACCTAGCAACTATACTGAATTCATTGATGAGCTCTAGTAGTTTTCTGGTAGCATCTTTAGGATTTTCTATGTATAGCATCATGTCATCTGCAAACAATGACAGTTTTACTTCTTTCCCAGTTTGGATTCCTTTTATCTCTTTTTTTTTCTCTGTTTGCTGTGACTAGGACTTCCAAAACTATGTTGAATAAAAGTGGCCAGAGTGGTCATCCTTGTCTTGTTCCTGATCTTAGAGGAAATGCTTTCAGCTTTTCACCACTGAGTGTGATGTTAGCTGTGGGTTTCTCATAGATGGCCTTTATTATGTTGAGGTATGTTCCCTCTGTGCCCACTTCTGGAGTTTTTATCATAAATGGATGGTGAATTTTATCAAAAGCTTTTTTCTGCATCTGTTGAGATAATCATATGGTTTTTATTCTTCACTTTGTTAATGTGGTGTATCACATTGATTGATTTGCAGATATTGAAAAATCCTTGCATCCCTGGGATAAATCCCACTTGATCATGGTATACGATCCTTTTAATGTATTGTTGGAGTCAGTTTGCTAGTATTTTCTTGAGGATTTCTGCATCTATGTGCATCAATGATATCGGCCTGTAATTTTCTTTTTTTGTGATATCTTTATGTGGTTTTGGTATCAAGGTTATGGTGGCCTCATAGAATGAGTTCGGAAGTGTTCCTTCCTCTGCAATTTTTGGAATAGCTTCAGAAGGATGGGTGTTAACTCTTCTTTGGTCATCTTTACGATGATTACCATGAACACTTTCTCGGGTAGATTGACTCTCTCCACATCACTTAGTGCTTCTTCCAGGGTTTTATCTTGTTCCTTTGTCTGAAACATCTTCCTCTGTTGCTTCATTTTGTCTAAATTGCTATTTGTATTTTTATATATGTGGTAGATTGGTTACGTTTCTTGACCTTTGAGAAGTGGCCCTCTGTGGGAGATGTCCTATGTGTCCCAGCAGTGCACTCCCTTCTTGTCACCCAAGGGCCAGGGGCCAGCTGGTCTGTATCTGACCTTTGTCCGTGGACTCGATATGCAGGCTGCAGGACTGTAGTTTTCTTGCCTCTGGTGTCTGTCCCCTGGTAGATGAGGATTGTCTAGAGGCTTGTGCAGGCTTCCTGGCAGGAAGAGTTGGTGCCTGCCCCCTGATGGGTGGAGCTGGGTCTTGGTCTTCTAGGGGGCAGAGCCATGCTTAGGGACGTGTCTAGAGGTGGCTGTGGGCTCAGGAAGTCTTTAGGCAGCCTGTCTGCTGATGGGTGCAGCTGTGTCCCTATCCAGTTTGTTGTTTGGCCTGAGGCATCCCAGCACTGGAGCCTACATGCTGTTGGTGGGGCCAGGTTTTGGTGGCAAAATGTCAGCCTCCAGGAGAGCTCACACAGATGAATCCTCCCCGATATGTCCTCCACCAGTGTCTCTGTCCCCAAGGTGGGCTATAGTCACCCCTTGCCTCCCCAGAATACCTTCCAAGATCAGCAGGTACGTCTGGCTCAGGTTCCTATCAAATTACTGCTTTTGCCTTTAGTCCTGGTGTGTGTGAGATTTTGTGTGTGCCCTTTAAGAGTGAAGTCTCTCTAACACAACACTGTAAAGCAATTATACTCCAATAAAGATGTATTAAAAAAAAAAGAGTGAAGTCTCTATTTCTCCCAATCCTGTGGAGCTCCTGCAATCAAGCCCCACTGGCCTTCAAAGCCAAGTGCTCTGGGGGCTCCTATTCCTGGTGCCTTTCCCATTTTTAATTGGGTTATTAGATCTGTTTGTTTTTGAGTTGTAGGATTTCTTTATGTATTCAGGAGATTAACCCCTTATCAGATATATGATTTGCAGATATTTCTCCCATTTTGAAGTTTGCCTTTTCACTCTGTTGATAGTATCCTTTGATGCACAAGAGTTTTTAAGTTTGATGTTGTCCCCTGTGTCTAGTTTTGCTTTAGTTGCCTGTGCTTTTGTTGTCATATTCAAGAAATCATTGCCAAATCCAATGTCATGAAACCTTTCCTCAGTGTTTTCTTCTAAGAGTTTTATAGTCGTTGGTTTTACATTTAGGTCTTTAATCTTTTTTGAGTTAAGTTTTGTATATGGTGGAAGATAAAAGAGTCCAGCTTCATTCTTTCAAATGTGGCTATCCAGTTTTCCCAACATCATTTTTTGAAAAGGTTATCTTTTCCCTGTTGAGTGGTCTTGATATCCTTGTCAAAGGTCATTTGACCATATACATGAGTGTTTATTTCTGTGCTCTCTATTCTATTCCGTTTGTATTAGACAGAGTTCTCCAGAGAAACAGAACCAACAGAATACATATAGGAAGAGATTTATTATGAGGAATTGACTCACATGATTATGGAGGCTGAGAAGTCCCATGATTTGCCATCTGCAAGCTGGCGACCCAGGAAAGCTGGTGTTATAATTCCAGTCCAAGTCCAAAAGGCTGCAAACCAAGGGAGTTGATATAAAGCCCATCCAAGGGCAAGAGAAGACCAACGTCCCAGGTCAAACAGGCAGGCAGAAAGCAAAAGGGACAATTTTTTTCCTCCACCTTTTTGTTCTATTCAGATGCCCAGTGGATAGAATGATGCCACCCACAATGGGGAGGGCAATATACTTTATTGATTCCACCAATTCAAATACTAATCTCATCTGGAAAAACTCTCACAGACACACCCAGAAATAATGTTTAATCTAGGTATCTCATGGCCAGTGAAGATGACACATAAAGTTAACTATCAAACCATTAGTCTATTTGTCTGTCTTTATGCTAGTGCCACTCTGTTTTTCTTACTGTAGCTTTGTAATATGTTATAAAATCAGGAAGTGTGAGTCTTACAACTTTGCTTTCTTTATAATCGTTTTGGCTGCTCGGGGTCTTTTGAGATTCCATATGAATTTTAGGATGAATTTTTCTATTTCTGCAAAAAATGCCATTTGCATTTTTATTGAGATTACATTGAATCCATAGGTGGTTTTAGATGGCATGGGCACTAAGAATATTATGTCTTTCAATCCATGAACAAAGGATGTCTTTCCATTTATTTGTATCTTCTTTATAATTTCTTTTCAGCAATGTTTTATAGTTCCCATTAATACCTCACTCCTTTTTATGGCCAAGTAATATTTCATTTTATGTATATACCATGTTTTATTTATCCATTCATCAATTGATGGACTGTTGGATTGTTTCCATCTTTTGACTGTTAATGAATACTGCTGCAATTAGTATTTGTGTACAGGTTTTTGCATGGACATATGTTTTCATTTCTCTTGGATTTGTCCTTGCCTTTTAAGAAGAACTGAATTTAAGTAATAGCAGAGACTCCTCTGGAAGCCTAGGCTGCTATAAGTCATTTTAAATATAACCTGTGTTTGTTGCTTTGATTAACCATAAATGAAAAATACAGTTCTCTTTCTTCAGAATCTTAAGAAACCAAACACACACTTTTCTCACACTCACCACCTTGAGAACTCTTACACACAATTTTGCAAATACTTGCTGATATATTACTAACTGAATATACAAGAGTAGTAATCAGAGGGGCAATAATCAAGGAGAACCTACTGTCTTAAATGGGGTCTTGAAATAGGTGATAGACATTTATTGATAACAAAAAGAAAGATGATAGTCCAGGTTTAGGAAAGTCATGACTGTAAGCATGGAGGTGAGCATCCATTACACACACAAAAAATGACTTGCTTAGAGGAGTCTAAGTGGGAAATAATGAGAGTAGAAGTTAGCAAGATGTCCTTCTCCATTTTATGTACTCTCTGGTTGAAGTTGGTTGTATTTGATTGATATGACCTTTTTCTCTATTTACCTGACATTTCTTTCCCTCCTTAGTTCTAATCATTAATGTACTCAATCATTGATTCAGTCATTCAACAAACATTTACTGGGTGCCTTTTAAGTATCAAGCACTGTGCTTGGTACTGGGGATACAATGATGGGTGAGATATGCTGTGACAACAAGGAATTCGCAACCTGATGGAGAAGTCAAGATAGTTTCACAAACAACCGTAATGTAATGTGGAAAGTGTACCATAACAGATGGATACAAATGTTTTAAGAATATGAAGACTAAGTACAATCCCTCCAAACTATTCTGTATCTTGTCACTAGGCAAGTTCATAAAACGTTCCATTATCTCTGAAGAGACTTAAACACTGCTGGGAGGTTAACTTGAAGTCATTACTCTGCTTAAAAATCCTACATTGGATTCCCATTTTCATAAGATTAAGTTTAAACTCCCTCGATCCTGCTTCCGTTGTCTAAAATGTCCCCTCCTATCTGCTACTTGGTTCTTACTTCAAACTGTGAAACTCAGCATAGATACCTCATCTAGGAAGATTTTCTTGATGTTCCACAAATTGTTGGTTAGGTGTTTTTTTCTGTATGCTTCCGATATTGCCCTGATCATATATCTGTCACTGTCCATATCATACTATCTTGTAATCATATTTTTATTTTTCCATATCCCCCTCTCTCACATGCACTGTTACATGTGAATTCCTTGAGGAAATCAGCCAGGTCTTACTAATATTTTTGTCCCCAGTGTCTAGCATATAGTAGGTTCCCAGTGTTTGATGAATGGATAAATAAATTGGTCAATGAACTAACTTTTCCTGTTTAGAGACAGAAGGCCAAAGACATGACATCTGAGCTGAAACTTAAATGTTGCCTAAGATTCACTAGGGGGAGAAAAGAAGAAGGAAAAAAGGTATTGCTGTCCAAGGCAACACTATTTGCAATGGCATAGAAATAAGAAAAAGCCCACCATGTTTAAGATGTGGCAAATCATTCTTTGTGTCAGAAACTGGACACTTGTCAAAAATAAAGTTCAATCTCAGTATAAACATTTTCAAATTACGCTAGGCAAGTCTTATGCTAGCACTACAGAATTCTTAAAATAGGATCTGTGTATTATTTTGTAGCCTAATGAAGCTTGGATAGATTGTAGCATTTAAATAACTCGCTTATAGGATGTAAAGAAAAGGGAACCTCCTCGTCCACTGTTGGTGGGAATGTAAATTGGTACAGCCTCTGTGGAAAATAGAATGGAAGTTTCTCAAAAAACTAAAAACAGAACTACCATATGACCCAGCAATTTCACTCCTGGGTATATATCCAAAAAAGCAAAAACACAAATTCGAAAAGATACATGCACCCCAGTGTTCATGACAGCATTATATATGATTGCCAAGATATGGAAGCAGCCTAACTGTCCATCAGGAGATGAACAGATAAAGAAGATGTTACACACACACACACACACATACACACACACACACACACACACACACACACTGGACCACTACTCAGCCATAAAAAAAGAATGAAATTTTGCCATTTGCAGCAACATGAATAGACTTGGAGGGCATTATGCTAAGTGAAGTAAGTTAGGAAAGACAAATACTGTATGATATCACTTACATGCAGCATCTAAGAAATACAACAAGTTAGTGAATATAATAAAAAAGAAGCAGACTCACAGATGTAGAGAACAAGCTAGAGGTTACCAGGGTGGGGAGGAAAGAAGGAAGGGGCAAGTTAGGGGTAGGGGAGTAAGAGGTACAAATTATTAGGTATAAAATAAGCTACAATCATATATTATACAACACGGAGAATATAGCCAATATTTTGTAATAACTATAAAGAGAGTATAACCTTTAAAAATTGCAAACCACTATATTGTACACCTGTAACTTATAGAACATTTAAAGCAACTATACTTCAATAAATAAATAAACTCACTTATTCTTGTCATATGTACATCTTCTCAATCCAGAGTTATTATTTGAGCCTCATCAGATTTGAGGGCTATTTCTTAGTGTTTATGTGTATGGTAGGTTGGGGGTAGGGGGTCAATTATTATTGGAAACTTACGGAACAGAGTTTTTACTTTAGTTTCCAGAATCTAATTTTGTCAAATTATGATTGAGTAGACTCTATACCTTAGGAACCCTCCAGAGTGGAATTGCACAGTAAGATATATGAGTAACTCAGGCATTAAAGGGAGAAATCAAGTCAGCTGATACTCTTTTCTCTAAATTGGCTGTCAATGAGAACTTAGTTAACTTATGTTAAGCCACTACGATATCTACAACTGTCAGTATCAATAGTCTTTCATACTTAGCATACTAAGCATTCAACCTCTTTCTTTCTGGAATACAGGAATAAAAAGAGCCATCATGAGCATGTATCACTTCTCTTGGGCTACTGGCAAGGACTTAGGAAGGAAAAATAACATGTGCTAGCTGTTGATGCCATCAGTTCTTTGTAGTTTTTGTGATGGTGGTAACACATACATAAAATAAGATTTACCATTTTAATTGTGTTTAACCGTACAGTTCAGTGACATTAAATACATTTACATTATTCTGCAGCTATCATTACCATCCATCTCCAAAAGTTTTTCATCTCCCCACACTGAAACTCCATACTCATTAAAAAATAACTTCCTATTCCTCCCTCTCCCCAACCCATGGCAACCACCATTCTACTTTTTGATACTATGATTTTGATTTTGAATATTCTGATTACCTCATATAAGTGGAATCATACAATATTTCTCCTTTTGTGACTGGCTTATTTCACTTATTTTCACTTATTTTATAATGTCTTCAAGTTTCATCCATATTATGGCATATGTCAGAATTTCCTTCCTTTTTAAGGCTGAATAATATTCTTAAATGTACATACTACATTTTGTTTATCCATTCATCTGTCAGTAGACACTTGGGTTACTTCCACTTTTTGACTACTGTATTGTGAATAATGCTGCTATAAAAATAGTGCACAAATATCTGTTCAAGTCTCTGCTGTTAATTCTTTTGAATATACACCTAGAAGTGGAATTGCTGGATTATATGGTAATTCTATGTTTAATTTTTTGAGGAATCACCTTGTAGCTTTTTTAAACGTCAGAGAAACAGAGGAAGAGCTGTACATGGAGAGTATGTAGCTATTGCCATTGTAATAATGATTGATGCTCTAAGATCTAAATTTCAGTCCTACCTTAGCCACCTGTGAAATACATGACCTTGGATAAGTTACTTACCCTGTTTAAATTTCTCTTTTTTCATCTGTAAAATGAATATAATAATGCTTTACTAGATTTTTTAAGGATTAAATGAGATTATATATGTATATGATATTACTTAGTAACTTATAAAATGCTATATAAACATTTACTAGATTAACCGCACCAGCTGCCAGAAAAACTCAGCTCTGGTGCTATATTTGATTATTAACCACTGTTACTGAGCTATTCCAAATCCCAGAAAATTATTCTCTTAGGATCTGAACTGGCATAACACTTATATTTTCATTCGGCACACCTGACCAGAATAGTTTCAGATAAGGAGCTACCCCAGGTAGTTTATTGTGACCCTGGACAGATGTCATGGGGCTCAGTACCAGAGACTGCCTTATAGCTTCAGGTTCATTTGGGAGTTAATGTTGTATATGTGAATACAAACCAGACCCTCTGGTCCTACCACTTCCCTGGTCTTACAAAGTATGGTCCATAGCTACAGAATAGTTTCAACTTCCTGGGAGTACCTACAGCTAGAATCTGCTAAGAAGTTCTCCCTTCCAATTCAGGTGTCACTTTCCTTAAAAAGAAAGAGTCACTATCACTATCACTGTGGATCAGAGTACAAAATTTATAATCTGTCTGTCCTTACTTCTTTGTCCTGGAATCTAGAAACCAGAGGCTCTAGGTGGCTAAGAAGGACAAAGCTAAAAACAAAAAAGAAACAAACAAAAAAAGACTCATCCAGCTCTGGAAACAATGGAATTTTCTAAATCTATACAAACATCTTATGTAAATCAAGTTCTATATTATTTACAGTCTTTGGAGAGAAGCTTGATTTTTTTTCCTTCTCCTCTTCTTCCTTCTCTATCTCCTATTAATTATTCTGTTACTTCTTTAGAATAATAACAATAGTAATAATAATAATAAGGACAGATTCTGACTAGAGGATTTAAGGAATTGGTCATGACTCTTGAAACTTTTATTCTTTTTGGCATTAAATCAAACTTCTGAGCTGTAACCAAATGTGATTGTCATCCAGAGTGGATGAATAGTGGTTTGAATAGTCACTTCACACAATAGATCAATGGTGCTCTTCTTATAGTCACTAATTTTTTTTAGGTTAATAAAGCCAGAATTTTGGCTAAAGTTAAATAGAATAATAAGGAAGCTCCTTTCTTTTCTTTACTTTTCTCTTCTAAAGGAAAAAAAGCTCTAAAAATTACATGTGATCATTGTAGAAAACTTGGAAATTTTCAGAAAATTATAGCAAAGGGTATAAAATTATACATAATTCTAACATACTGCAGTAAACAAATACTTTATATTTTCATGTATGCCTTTCCCATCTTTTTCTATTGCTCTATATACATATATCTTAACATAGTTAGGATTATACATTGTATATACAGTTCTGCATGTTTTTAAAATGTATATCATAAGAATTTTCCTGTGTCAGTGAATATTTTTCATAAATATTACTTTAGCCTGTATAATATTTTATCATAAGGATACATCATTGTTTAAATTTATGTATTGTTAAACTTTTGATTTCTTTCCATTTCCCACTTATGTAAGCAACTCTGAAATAAACATGTACAGAAAGATTTATCCATTTTCTTAAGATAGATTTCTAGAAGTGAAATTACTGGGTCAATGTCTATGACTGTTTAAGAATTTACTTTTTAAAGAAAATCATCTTCGGATTGTTAAAGGATTAATGACACATCAACTTGAACACATCTTTGATGACTGTGTAGCTACTCATATTCAAATAATCCCTGGAAGCATTGCTATTAATTGACTGAATCTTAATCTTTCATTTCAGACACTAGGATGCATCTCTTCCTTCTGTCGCCTATTCCTTGGGATAGAAATCAGGAGATCTGACTGAGCCCTTATACAAGCCTTGTCAGACAAGTACCTATGTCCATCTTGTTTAGGACTACCTGTTTAACCCACTGCACTTAACATCCATATTTTCCTTCTTTTCTCTTACAGATGGAATGGGGCGAGTCCTTGCTCAAGATGTATATGCAAAAGACAACCTACCCCCGTTCCCAGCATCAGTAAAAGATGGCTATGCTGTCCGAGGTAAATATTTTGGTTTTCTTGAGTATCAACATACTCACATTGTAATTTGGTTTTTTTTTTCAGATTTTTGGCTAAGCCCAGGTACCTAATGACTATTACATCTATTTTCCCCTTGGCTGTCAAAATAATTTTATTCACAGATAACAATGTTAACCTACACCTATATATTTTCCAGCACAATCTTGATTAAAACTTTTCAGTGACAGTACTATAGTTACTTGAAAATTCTTACTTACAGATAAATATGTAGAGGTTGATAAAGACACTGTATCATGATTTATTCTTTCGGCCTCTACACATACCAGATGGCAGACAGTCTTGGTCTGGAAGTCCAAATGTTTTCTAGTTGAAAACATCTGTATGGTCCAAGAAAGAAGAGCAAACTCCCAACACAGGGATAAAGTGGGGAATTTTTTTTCTCCTGCTTTAAACTCAAACATCAATAAGGGCTTCATAGAAAGCAAGCATGAGGGAAACCTCTAATTCCCTAGAAGATTCCATATTTCAAGGCTCTGAAGCCCCAGATGGTACCAGCAGCTCATGCCTTTAGAGTTGCCTGGGATTGCATGAAGCTCAAAAGCAAATACTAAATAGCATTTGCCTGCCTAAAGTCCAATCTACGAAAGAACCCAAAATGAAAATGCAGCTGAATTGCTTAGAAACTATTATTGGTTATTAACTCAAGGCTGGTATCATTGAAGAAATGCCTAAAAACATTTCCCAGTTTATCAGAGCTGTTAAGAAGGCCAATTCCTTTTTGATGGTCATTTATGGAGTCCCTTACTTGATTTTTTGGTTTTGGATTTTTTTTTACTCTATCTAGCTATTAAAATAATTTCTTCTTTCTTGTAATTAAATACATTCATTGACCTCCTCCGTGTTCCATTGCCATATCTTAGCAGTATCTTTCTCTGTTGGAGACAGTAGAACAAATGGTTAAGATTATGGACTTTGAGTGATAAAAAAGTGAGTGATAACAAAGTAAGAGTGATCTGGGTTCTAGCACCAGTTCCATCTATGTAAGTTTGAGCAAATCACTTAAACTTTTTGAGGCTTGGTTTCCTCATCTATAAAATGGTGATAATTATAACAGTATTTATCCCAACAGGTTATTGTGAGAATTAAGTGAGACTGTAGAAGGCCTTAAAGTATATGGCAAACATACACACACCAAAAAAGCACTCAATCATTTTTTTAATGTATAATAATAGTACCTATTATTACTATTATTATTTTTTATTTTTTTATTATAATTATCACATTTTCTTAAACCATCTCTGAAAAAAGGATAACATTTATCTAAACTGTTATTCTCATAAAATGGTGGAGAGATTAATTCCTACTAGTGTATTCTTTCTCAGGAAACTGTCTTAAATGCACCTCATTCAGCTCTATCTCACAAATTAGAGTATTTCTGAAAATATAAATAACAAATCCCCAATGCCTCCTATGTTTTCTCTTCCAAATTCATTTATTCTATAGTGTTTATTATAATGAATATTATCCAGAAAGAAATTTATTTTAGTCTTCTGATAACCTCACTGGCTCTTGTTTCTTATTCCCTCTAAAATGTAAATTCTGTTTGAACTTATAATTGGTAGCCATATTGGATTGCTATGAAATGATGAATTCTTACTTCCAGAGTAGAACAAACAACTACAGCAGATGAAACACCAAAAGGACAAGAAAGTCTATTTTTTATATTCTCGGTAATGTAAAGTAAGAGAAAGTGAGAAAATAAATTATATTAGGCAGAATTATTCTGAAACAGAAAGTTGTTCTGTGATTTTTAGATGAGATAGCAGCAGCTCAATAAAAAGAAACTATTGCTCTTAGCTTTTCTAGTTAGCCCATGTGAGCCAGGAAAGAGCCTTTCTGCAACTGTAGATTCTATCAAAGAAATTTATATATAAAATTACCATTTAGTATATCATTCATTTTGTTTTAGAGTGGTGGTGTTTTTAGTTATTTCACACACATACGCAAGCACACACACACACACACACAAACATTTAAAATGACATCTCACGGTATAAAATGTTCAACAGATAATCCACCATGCAGCTAATTCACATTATTTCTTTCCTGTGAAACATTGCTAGTTCTCTAAGATGTGGAATGTATAACAGAGACATAACAGATAACCATCATGGATATGGTTAAATTTCAAAGTAGGAATGACTGGTTAATTATGATCAACATAATTAAGGCAGCAGAAGTCATCAGTGAACAAAAAGGCATGGTCTTAGTCTTTTCTGTGTTATAATACCAACCCCAGGCAGTGTTTTGGTAAAGAATATCCTTGAGGCTATTGTTGTGGCTCTCTACCTCTCTACTTTGTATACCTTCTTCTCTCCACCCCTTCTTCCTTTACTCCCACTCCTTTCTCCCCACTCCCTTTATTCTCCTTGTTTTTCTTCTCCTCTGCCTTTGCCTTAGGCCTTCCAGTAATAACCAGTGGCACCTGTGAGCATTGCTAACCCTCTAGGTGTAAAGAGGTTGCTAACTTGCTCTGGATCACTAAGCATTAGCCAGTATCCTTCAGAAACATGTGGGATAAAACTCCAAACCAGTTGGAGGATCACTTGCTTTAAGGTATGTGGGTTGAAAAATCAAGACAGTAACAAATAGCTAAAGAAATAGGAACAGCTTTTAAAAAATAAGAAAGAATAGAGTATAAAGAAGATAGGAATCAAGTGATGATGACGTAAACTAATAAACCTAAAACTACATTCAGGAGGGAATGAATTTGAGTGATGAAAGAAGAGAAAAGAAAATGAAAGTAGCATTTACCAGTTAGAAGCAATACAATAGTTTTATTCGTATTTTTGAGGAGTTATTTCTCCCTTCACACTGATTAAGCCAACCACCTTCTTGATGCATTCACACGCTCCTATAGAGATGTGGGTGCCCATTGTCTCACAATTGCTTCTTAGATGTTAATAAAGGTAAAAATATCTCAGAATACCAAATTCACTCTCTTGAAAATGTTCAATTTGAAAGGCTTATCACTTCAGAATTAGTTTTGGGATTATTTAAGAAAAGGGAAAATTATAAACAAGCCAGTAATTATTTTGAGAACCATGTGCAACAAACAATTCTGGAAAATTGTATTAAGAGAAATCCTTGCCATTTAGGTTAAGTAAATATTAAAGCTTTTTCTTTTATACATTCTGATTAAATACATGCTTATGGAAAATACAGAAAATCAAAAAGAACATTTTAACCCATCATCTCACTGTCTAGCTACTATTAACATTTTGTTGTACTTCCTTCCAGTGTATTAAAATGCATACTAAAATTCGGTATAACCTTTTTGATTTTGAGCTATTTCTTATTCTGTCACAAAAGTAATGTTTTAGAGTTTCTGTTTTGTCCATTTAAATCCTGTTTGGCCATAGCTGGTTTTCCAACTCATTTGACAGCCAGTGGCCTTCCACTGTAGGACACTTTGGATGAAAAAGAAAGCCTTATGATATAGGAGTATTACTCATGTGAGCAGAGAGATAATTTTGAATAATTAATTTAACTTAATCCCCAAAAGCTTAAAATAATGTATTTAATGAAATAATATATCTTTTCTCAATACTAACAATATATGGGCATTTTTCTCCTGGAAGATGATGGTAAAGAATACAGAATGCCTTCTCATTCATCTGTTCTACTCCTTGCTCCCTGCTTTCCAGGCAGCAGATTTAAAATTCCAAACAACTCACCTGATTTAATCCCTCAGTATAACTGCAGCAAGTATTAATCCTGTTGTGCTAGTCTTGTCACCTACCCTTGCCACCACTCCAAACTCATTCTACAATGTTAATTTTAGTATACACATAAATATCAGTACTATTACCCTGTTGCCTATCATCCAGTCTTAGACAGTTTGGTTCTATAATTAGAGATAAACAGAATATTAGTCTTTCTGCCTTATTCCTCTATTGAAGAATAGAGGTGCCTAGGACCTCTGAAAGTTATGCTATCTATGGCCTCTGTTTATTCAGTCCTAACATGGAAACGATGAGGCTTTTGTTATTGAAAATAAGTGAATAGCTATAAAGGATTTCAAGAGATTTAAAGAGAGCTCCCACATGGCTGGAAAATGAAAATGAGGGATAATTCTAGGGCAAATGGCTTGAGGATTTTCTATACATTGCCACAATGAATAGTTATCTAATGGTATCAATTTTATATCAAATGATATAATCAGAAATCTTCAAATAAAGACTAAAAGTGTTTTCTGGACATTAAAAAGGTGGAAGTGGGAGCAGTTTCAGGGTCTAGCATGAAGCATTATACAGTGCATTTGCTGTTAGGATTTGGTTTATATTGCTTTTATCTCTTCCTTCAAATTAAATTCTACAGTTACAAAACAGAAAAGAAAACTTATTAATAGAAATGCCAGAATTAGTGGGGGGAAAGAGTCTAAGCCTTTACAGAAATCCTTGGAATCCATCCATCTTTTCTAATGGCGTACTGTGGCTTACTTAATTTCTTTCCAAGCTTTAGCTTCATCTGCCACTGTACCTCCACTTCTGCCCCCTCGCACCCAAGCTGGTAGAATTCATCTTGAAAATGGCAACTTTTCTTTTACCTGTCTCTTTAATAGATATTTTAAAATAAATATCGGTAAGCTAGGTAGATTGATCGTTACTTTTCTGTCTTTATAATAAATAGTTAGCCTTGGTGTTGATGTAAAATCAGGACTTCTGTTGTAGTTCACTGATTTTTTATTTCTTAAGTTTTCTCTTAGTCTGAATTTGTCTGTATTCCGTTCAATCTTACAGTGCTCTGCTCCTCAGAAGCGGTAGTCCATGAACCAGCTGCATAAGCATCAGCTTGTTAGAAACGTAGAACCTCAGGGCCTGTCCCAGACCTACTGAATCAGAATCTATATTTTAAGATCTCCAGGTGATTTCTATGCACATTAAGGGTTGAGAAGCACTGTTATAAGGGAAATGGTAAAAATGACTCCTCCGTTGGTACCAGGGACTTTCTATAATGTTGGTTGACTGAGCCTTCCTTATCTAGCATGTTTCCCAGGTGGAAATTTTCAGAGCAAAGTGGAGAACATAGTTAAAGTGAGATATATTCTCTCCCCAGTCAGTGTACCTTCCTTGGCAACAAAGCATCTTGCTTCTTAGAATCATTTAAAGGCTCTTTCAGTTGTTGGCCTCCCTGACACTCTATATCAACCTTGCCCCGGATTATCTCTAGCCACTCATTATATACTGACATTTGTTTGGAGCATTTGTGCAGAACACTGATATGAGCATTTTGAGTATATGTATATTTGCATGTGTGGGGAACAGGAGACAAGAGGAAGACTGAAGAGCAGAGGGTTTCAAAAAAGAAATAAAGGAAGTGATCCCTACCTACCACACATTTATAAAATTATTTAAGAAAATTTACAAAGCACAATACTAATGTGTATAAGACAGTTTACAAACTTCCCACCTAAGTATTATGGAAGTGCCAAATTGATTTCTTTGTTTTATCAAATATTTACTGAGCATCAGTGATGAACTAGGCACTATGCTAGACATAATCTAAGTTATATAGAATTAAGCAGAGCAGTCTTTCTGAACATTCTAAAGATGGTGAATTTTGACTCGTATTTTGAAGAAAACAATATACATGAACCAGCAGAAAATGGAATGCATTCAAAATACAGCATTTTGCAGTGGAAAATATTATTTATTGTTCATTCATGCATGCATCTTTCTACAAAGATTCTTAGGAGCCACACTCATTCGTTTCTTGAACTTTCGAATACTTCATATATTGAACATTTATTGAATACCTATTATTCAGCAGGTACTAGGAATTTCCCTGAGACAAATAAGCAAATGGTTACAAATACATTAGGAAGCCATAATTAGAGTTATTTCAGGAATACACTGTGGAAACAAAAGAAGAAGTAGGTGACTCTTGAGGGAAAGGAAGTCAGATATGACTTCCTAGAGAAGGTGACACTTGAGCTGAGTCTTAAAAGCTAAGAAGTCTTTAACCAGAAGGCAGGGAGAAGAAGAGGACACTCCAAGCAGTGAGAGTAGCATATATTATGGAGCTGAAATATGAGTCATCTTGGTATTCTCAGGTACTCCTGAGAGTAGCTAGACTATAGGATAGAGGGAGGACGTGAACCAGCGCCTTTACACATACTGTTTTCTTTAGGTGAATATCTATAGATGAAGCATTTTCATTTCCTCTCTGTCTCTCTCCCTCTCCCTCCATCTCTCCCTCTCTCCCCATCTCTCCCTCTTCCCCCACCCTATCTCTCCTTCTCCTTTTCCCTCTCCCTCTCCCCCATCCCCACATATTTTTGCCTACTTAGCTCTTCCTCATCCTTCATATTCAAATCATAAATTCTTTTATCAGGGTGTCTTTCCCTGACCCTCCAGTGTAGTTCAGGTACTTTCAGTGTATGCTCTCATAAAACCGTGTTCCTTTCCTTTAGAATGGTTTTCTTAATTTGTATTTATATACAAATTTATATGTTTGTTAATGTGACTATTTGATTAATATCTATCTCCCTCACATTGGTGGCTTTAAGAGTTTTGTTTTCACCACACCCATAGAAAGACACACATTAATACATTAGACATCACAAACCAATGATATACACATACATATATAACATATACAATGCATATAAATATATATGCATGCATATATATAAACAAAAATAAGTTTCTTGACACAATTTTCACCTTTACCATGCGTGATGAGATATATTTTCTGTTCTTTTTCTTTACAAGATGATTTTACAGCCCACCTGTATTTGTGATCTAGAGTTTGAAAAACATTGCAACAGACTGACACTGCATTAGAATAGAAACAATATCTAGTTTTACTCTCTACTCTGTCCCAGCATCTAATATAACACTAAGAGCACAGAAGACCTCAGTAGAAATTTAGTGAATGAATGAAAGGAATAAAAAGCCTTAAAAGATATTATTTTTAAAGTATG
Organism: Aethalodelphis obliquidens; assembly: GCF_003676395.1. Classification (NCBI taxonomy): domain Eukaryota; kingdom Metazoa; phylum Chordata; class Mammalia; order Artiodactyla; family Delphinidae; genus Aethalodelphis; species Aethalodelphis obliquidens. Next base: position 40,214,376 of record NW_020837954.1, read on the forward strand.
GTTATTCCCATTTTTATCAACAAGCAAACTGAAGGTTAGAGAAAGTTTTAGTAATTTGCTGAAAGTCCTGAGGCTAATAATAGGCAGAACCAGGATTCAGATTCAGCTTTTACTCTAAAACCATGCTAATTTTCCCTTGAGCAAGAAGTAAAAAGAGAAAACATCTAGGTTGCTTATGGGAGGTGGAAAGCTGGTAATATCTCTAGCAGAGAAATAATCAAAACTAAGTTTATTCAGTTTTGAGATGCAGTTAGTACAGAACTCTGAAAGATAATTGACTTTTTAATTTTCTACAGTAAGAAAATTATGATTAAAATACTGCAAAAATAAGTGTGGGGGCAGATGAAACAAAATTGGTAAAATGTTGATAATTGTTGAAGCAGTGATTTCTATGTCTGTTCTAAATTGTTTCATTAAAAAAAAAAAAGAGGAAAGAAAAAAGAACCCATGAAAGCAGCATAAGAATACCATTGCAGGAAAACTACAGTATTCTCTTTCTTACAAGTGAACACTGAAAATACAATAGCATTCCAAAAAAACACCAGAAAGCCAAGAATTTATTAATTGAGACAATGTCTAAAAAGCACAAGATACAACATCTAGTAAGTAGAAGACACCCAATGTTAATTTTTGTTCCTCTTCACATCAGGTTAACCAAAGCCAGCTGTGCAAAATAGTGACTTATTATAAACGGTATTGTATATATAAGGCTTCAGAAAAAATACTACTTTGTAGTCACATAAAGAAACAATAATTTTTTTAAAAAATAAATGTAATCAGGCTACATGGATTCTCTTATATCTGGCTTTCTTTCTTTCTTTTTTAAATTTATTCATTTATTTATTTATTTTTGGCTGCTTTGGGTCTTTGTTGCTGTGTGCGGGCTTTTCTCTAGTTGCAATGAGCGGGGGCTACTCTTCCTTGCGGTGCATAGGCTCCTCATTGCAGTGGCTTCTCTTGTTGCCGAGCACAGGCTCTAGGCGCACGGGCTTCAGTAGTTGTGACTCACGGGCTTCAGTAGTTGTGGCTCACGGGCTCCAGAGCACAGACTCAGTAGTTATGGCGCACTGGGCTTAGCCGCTCCACAGTATGTGGGCTCTTCCTGGACGAGGGCTCGAACCTGCATCCCCTACATTGGCAGGTGGATTCTTAACTTGCGCCACCAGGGAAGTCCAAGAAACAATAAATTTTATATATCCTCTCTAAAAGAGGGAAAATACTTTTTATTATTTATCAACATGACTGCAAATATGATTAAAATATTCATATAAATAGTGTTATCTTTGCTGTGTATGTGCCCCCAAACCCTTGCTGTATGCTGATTACAAGGAGATAATGGTCATGATCATGAAACTCATTAGGTATGCATTGCCTTGCCAATAGTATTGGTCTGAAATCCAATTGTATGTGAAGAAAACCCTTTTGAATACATTTATCTCCAGGAATATTTTTTCATCCAGCCATTACTATACTGTATATAGAAAAAAATTGGATGAGAAGTTTTTTCCGTCTCAAGTCTGAAAGTGTTTCTTCCAATTTAAAAATAAACAGTCAATGGGAATTGTGATGCAGCACTGCCTGTGTATTTTGATTTAGAAACAGAACTTTGATCCATCATAAAAAAAAAAATACTGTATTGGAAATTCAGGGACTGGGGTTTTAGTCCTAGCTCTACCACTAGCCAGAACTTGTTAAAGGTACTGAACCTTTTCTACCTGAGTTTCTTCATTCTGTAACTCATTTCCTTCAAGTGTCAAATGAAGAAAAGAATATATGTTCTTCCTACTTCACTTGCTACTTCATACATATGTCTCCATGAGTGTGTACACACATATAACGCATACATGCCCATTTATTTAGGACAATAGGCTAAAAGAACTTCCTATTAAAAAGTGCAAGAGTGGAAATTATGGAACAACAAGAAAACTATCTCCAGAGACACCAAGAAAAGGCACAATCTGGACCACTTCTGTTGGTTCTTGTGAGTTGTGGATACCGAAGATCAAACTAGTAATAACAAAGCCCTTTTCTAAACTAGGAGATCAGAAAAGTATTCCACTTTCCTGAAGCCTTATCTGATCATTTGAGTCAAGTTTTAGAATTCCAACACTAGGTTCTTATTCTTTGCTATAGGTCCATTCTGATGATTGTTCTTGGTTCTGTTCATCTCACAGCTGCCGATGGCCCAGGAGATCGTTTCATCATTGGGGAATCCCAAGCTGGTGAACAGGTGAGATTCATAAGCCTGAAAGACCCTAAAGATTTTAGTTTCATGGACTTTGGGCTTCTAACTCTAGACTTCTGCCATTGTTGTAATGGAAATCTTAGAGAAGGATTAGACAGGTTATCAAAGAGATGAAAGGATGGTTCCCATGAGAAAGAACCAAATGAATTATTTCTTAACTGAAAGAATCTGCATCTATTAATATACAGCATGATGTTACTGGTATGTCTCAGATGACATGCCCCACAAGCATTTTCCAGCCCTGTGATTGGATGAATCTTTCTTCTGGTATGAACATTAATGTTTGAATAGAGCTAAAATTTCTAAGTGGTCTTTGCAGAGTTTTCCCCGACTCGTGTTACATACAGGGAAATTTAGAAGAAGCAGATTATTTAATCTTTCTAGCTAATCATTTTGATTAATTTTTCTCATCAGGGAGCTAACCAGAGAACAGGTATTTCTTAATAGAAACGAAGCACTAATGGGCCATGGTCGAAGTACAACAGAAGTCCTCTTAATTAATGCTTTCGATACCAGTAATTGGTCATTTAATTGGAAATAAGTTACAAGTGGGAAATTATCTTTTACTTTTAAAATAAATATAAATGTAACTTAAATAAATGAACATTTATTTGTCAGTAATTTGATGGAGAGCTAGGCTTTTTTTTTTTTTTTTTTTTTTTTTTGCAGTACGCAGGCCTCTCACTGTTTTGGCCTCTCCCGTTGCGGAGCACAGGCTCCGGACGCGCAGGCTCAGCAGCCATGGCTCACGGGCCTAGTCACACCGCGGCATGTGGGATCTTCCCGGACCGGGGCACAAACCCGCGTCCTCTGCATTGGCAGGTGGCCTCTCAACCACTGCGCCACCAGGGAAGCCCTAAGGCTTTTCTTTTAATAAGTATCTGCTATTTGAACTTCTCTTATACCCAAAAGGCATTATATGTGATTTCAAGTTTTAGTTTCTTTAAAGTAAAAAAAAATTTAAGACCTTTGCAAAGTATCTAAGTATAGAATCCTTCTAGATTTTTATTATATTTTTATAATTTTTTTTACAGTTGCTTCACCCATACCTAATTTGACATCAGTTCTTTTTAGCAGCCTTTTTTAAATGAGTTTTTCCAAAGGTTTAACTTAATTTTTATAGGAAAAAAATAACTCCTTTTACACTCATATATCATTGGTTTATGTAATATTTATTTAAATAACTTAATTCAGTAGCAACTATTGCCACAAACTTGTACAAACAAGTTTGGGAGCAAACTCGGTTGAATCTTAGGTGTACAAGAGAAGAGTCTAACAGTTTCAAACAAAGTGTCTGTAGGCATCATTACGTTCAATAGGAAATAGAGAGCATATGTTAATCCAGTGAGTTTTGAAAGTTGGTTAAAAGAGCACCTTCCTTATTGACTAGAGGCAAAGGGAAAACCAACGCACTTTTCTCTTCTGCTACCACCAAACACTCATAAGGATTATATAAAAAAAAAAGGAGGGGGGCTTCCCTGTGGCGCAGTGGTTGAGAGTCCGCCTGCCGATGCAGGGGACGCGGGTTCTTGACCCGGTCCGGGAAGATCCCACATGCCGCGGAGCGACTGGGCCCGTGAGCCATGGCCGCTGAGCCTGCGCGTCCGGAGCCTGTGCTCTGCAACGGGAGAGGCCACAACAGTGAGAGGCCCGTGTACTGCAAAAAATAAATAAATAAATAAAATAAAGGAGGAAATTAATAAATAAATAGGGCAGTTTGAGCAAAAACTATATCCCACGCCTTAGCATGTACTCCCATATGTGCTAAAAATAGAGAGGGGTTGAGGAAGTATATAGGAGAAGGATGGTGCCAATGGTGGTAACCCTAGCTGCCTCACCTCTACATCCAGGCATTGAGGAGTACTGTGCACAGGTCTCTGAAGCTAAGCCTGGCACTGTAGTAATTAGATCATTGTCCATGCTGTGCACAGGCTGGTTTTGCTCTTCATGACTGTTTTCCTGACAAAAAGAACAACTAGACCTAGGTCGCTTTTTTATAAATAACTTTCATTATGACCTCATAACTTACTTGACCTCTTAGTATGTGTATCCATCAGCAATGGACATACAAAGCATCCATTTTTTTAAACAAAGCCCCAAAATATCAATTATTCAAGGAGTACTTCTCTGATCTTCAACTGAGTCTATCCAATATTTATCAAACATACCTACTGTTTGTACCAAGGAGCACTGTGCTAGGTTCTAGGAATATAAAATAGATTAATACATGATTACTACTCTTAACAGTTTACATATAGTGGAGGAGACAGAGTATAAACAACTAAATATAATACAATATATTAAGTGTTAAACTAATGCTGTCAGTCATGTGCTATGGAGCACAATAGAGAGGTTGAGCATTTTGTCCTAGAAGGGCCAGGCAGATGACATTGGAGCTGGGCCTAAGAGAGTTTTACAAAAATAGAAACAGAAATGAAAAAGGAACATTCCAAGCAGAAAGAACAGTATAAGTCAAGACCCAGTGGTGTTTGAAAAATTGCATGGTATTAGGAAATTGCAAATAGTTTGTGGTAGTTACAGCCTAGAATACTTAGGCATAGGTAGCAGATTGTTAAGAGCCTTATGGACCCTTAAACTTTATTTACTAGTTAAGACTTCCAACTGATAAAAAGGAGCACAAGAAGAGTTGTGAAATTAAAAAATTGCCAACTTCTTGTAAGTTCTCATAAAATTTTGATGGGAAAAAAGATTAAAACTATATAAGAAAACAGGATTTTTCCTCAAGTTACCTGTGATGTACTTTATCTATAACTGATGTATCATATACATACACTCTTTACAGCAATCTCAGGGATCTTGCAAGAGCCAAATTGCTCACTTATTGAAAGTAAATACACTTGAGCACTAGGGGACCATTGCATACACTGAGACAGTTATTTACAACATGGTTTATTGGTGTACCAAAATACTTAACCTTAAATCACTTATAGTTTGGTCCTATTGGTTAGCATTGGACACTTTCAGTTTCAGTTGTGTAATTATAAAGTGCTATCATTGGACAAAGTTCAAAAAATCCAACTCAATATCTCTATTAAGGAAAAATCAAGATTTTTATAGTTTTTACTTTATATAAAGTATATAAGGTACCTATATCAATAAAAATAAAAGAGTTGGTAGTCTTAACAATCTAAAGGAAGTACTTCATTTATTGCTAGAGTTTTTCCAGTTGATTCAATTCAATTGCAGTTTATATGTCTACTCTAAGTAGATATATAAATGTCTTTATATATCCAGTAATATCTTTTACATTAGATTTAATATAAGTGAGCTGGTGGGAATCCTTCACCTACCATTTAGAATTACTGGTTTTGGAGAGGAGCCAAATTTTTTATTTAGCAGCCACACAGAAACACTTCTTTAAAGTTGGTTTAAGCCAAGAAGCAGAGAAAATTACAGGTATAGCCACAGTAAAGCTTAAATTTACATAATATGGTACATTGAATCAGACTAAATTGAGGGAGGGCTCCAGGCTAACACATATCAGCTTAAGAAGCAACTACCCTGAAACTCACTTTGGGAATCACTTTCTGCCTTAGCCAAAAAGGCACTTTCAGGGGAATAAAAGGGCTTCTTTAGACCTACATTAAATATTTTTATTGCACAGTCTCAGAAGATAGTTTTGACATTAGCACCTCTACTAAAAAACACATATATCAAAACATTAACGCTTTTCATCAAAAATCACTGCACTGCAAAATGGTCATGTTTAGTGAATTAAGAGATGCACCAGATAATAAGTAGTATCTGGGGTTGAAAAAAAATTAATGCATTGAGGACTTGCCCAGTAGCGCAGTGCTTAAGAATCCACCTGCCAATGCAGGGGACATGGATTCGAGCCCTGGTCCAGGGAGATCCCACATGCCGCAGAGCAACTAAGCCCACGCCCCACAACTACTGAGCCTGCACTCTAGAGCCTGCTAGCCACAACTACTGAGCCCACGTGCTGCAACTACTGAAGCCTACGTGCCTAGAGCCCGTGCTCCACAACAAGAGAAGCCACTGCAATGAGAAGCCCACGCACTGCAACAAAGACGCAATGCAGCCAACACTAAAAATTAAAAAAAATTAATGCATTGAGCCCTAAGCTTGTTTTTTAATTCTATGCATTATCTTGGTAGAAAATTACATTAGAATGTAACAATTCCAAATAAGCCTGAAATGTGTTTTGTTTTGTTTTTCTTGCGGTACGCGGGCCTCTCACTGTCGCGGCTTCTCCCATTGCGGAGCACAGGCTCCGGACGCGCAGGCTCAGGGGCCATGGCTCACGGGTCCAGCCGCTCTGCGGCATGTGGGACCTTCCCGGACCGGGGCACGAACCCGTGCCCCCTGCATCGGCAGGCGGACTCTCAACCACTGCACCACCAGGGAAGCCCTGAAATGTCTTTTTGTCAAATAACATAATAAGGGGATATAAAGTATGTAGTTCAATGCCAGATTTGATCCCAAGAACCTTTCTCCAGTGGCTTGTGGGAGAAAATCAGTGAGAACACCGGAGTTGTAAGCCAAGAAGGATTACATGGTTCATGTAGTTGTTGTGGTAATGAGACCATGCATACTTATTCATTCATTCTGGAAATATTTATTGACTACCAACTTTGTGCCAGACACTTTCTAGGCTTTGGGATGATAGAGCAATAAATATGTCTGGAAAGAGGGTGATTAAAGATTAATGAAATGACTCTACCCAAGATATAGACAGGATTAAGGGAAACTAACAAAGGAATGTGAAGCACTCAGGTACTAGCAACAGTGAGATTTCATTACCTCCTCTAGGTTTGAAGGGGCAAAGGGAGAGAGTAGTACCTAGACCTGGGAGATTGATAGCTACGGGAGAGGTCCACCTAATAGGAGCTGTGGCATCAGTAGTAGAAATGGCATACCCATCACCAAACTGCAGCCCAGCAGGGAAAGGGCAAGGGGAATAAAAATTGTACTTCTCTCTCTCTCCTACCCTCTGATCTCTTGTTGGCCCCTCCCATTGGCTGAACCTAACCAGAAGACAGAGTGATGGGAACCTGGTTGAAACAGTCCATAGAGGTTGGCCTTATGGGCCACAGCACAGGAAAATGACGATGTGATCTAGAGAGGCAAACAGAAAATGAAAATTTCTGTCTTTATAAGGCTTATATTCTGGAATATAATAATGCACCTAACACTGCCTAGCATAGATTGAGTATTCAGTAAATATTAGCTATTGATGGTATTGTTTATAGCAATAACATTATGGAAATAAGCTTTTTAAGGCTTTTCTAACAAATAAATTTCCAGTTTTACTTTGATTGTACATCTGGTGGAAGGGTATTTTTCCTTAATCATTCCCTAATATTTTTTAATGTGGTAAAAAATGTATAACATAAAAAGTACCATCTTAACCATTTTTAAGTGTACAGTTCAGTAGTGTTAAGAATATTTACATGTTGTAACCTAAAATTTTAAATACCTAAGAAGCAGATGTCTTTGGAAAGATATCATTTTTATTGGGCAATTAATGTTATCTCAGAATTTTCTTTTTGGGGAAATTTAAAGCATTCCTTTTCCCAAATCTGCCCTAAATCATGGCCCATGATAAGTGACTCTTCTGAGGCCAGATCAAACCTATTAGATGGAGCTGACAGAAATATGATTTTTCCTGTGCTGGGAGGAAGTGTGCAAGGTAGGTCCTGTAGTCAGTCTCCCATACCATTCATATGAGAGCTCAAACAATAAAAATCTTGGATATAATATTTAACCCAAATCATTACAGACACTGGAATCATTTTTAAATGATTTATTTACATTTGTTAGACTTTTATTATTAGTTGCAAGGTGAACTAATATATTTTATAAAGATTTTCAAGAGTAATAATTAAAATAATTTTTCTGGCTTGCCTTTATTTAACTAAAACGTTGGTTAATAAAATACTACATTTCTCAAACACCAGAACTTCAGTAAATGATCAACATGATGGTTTTTCATAATTGTCATTCATAAAATCATATTACATGGTATTTTTTTAAAGACTGTAAAATCGCTTTACATATATTAAGAAAATTCACAATGAGTGAGAGACAGTAGTGGCAAATATAAGTGATAGTTCTTCAAAAGGAAAGCAGGGCACCAAGAAAGACATCTAAATAAGTCATTACTTAAGTCAAATGAAAGCCTCTTTGGTGTAAGTATATTTGTTTGTGACTTTTATTCCATTTTCCCAAAATGAGTAAGACTGTAAGATTTTCCTTTTATGGTTTGTTTCAAAAACTGTCACATCTCCTGCAGACTTTTCCTTTGCAGCAGTAAAGTAAATCGACTCTTTCTTGCATGTTTGTATTTCCAGCCGACTCAGACAGTAATGCCAGGACAAGTCATGCGGGTTACAACAGGTGCTCCAATCCCCTGTGGTGCTGATGCAGTAGTACAAGTGGAAGATACTGAACTGATCAGGGAATCTGATGATGTATGTCATTACCAGGTCTCATGGCTCCATTCCTATGGCGGTATTATAAGTCATGCCTATTTTCTGCAATGTTTATGAGATTAGCCCAATTTTTTTGGTTATGTTAGAACCTTACATTGTAGTGTATAGTAAATAAGGAACTGCCTTAGGCTTGAAAACCTTTTGTTATAGTAGATGTTTTTATGATCATTACTGTGATTACAGCAGAATTTGAGCCACATTTGAGCCAAGAAATTTCATATGCAAGCAAGGAAAGAAACTACCTCAAGATGAAAGAGCAGAGATATTAACTGTTGACTTATCATTCTAGCTGAGAAACTTGTTCATCAAGACTAGCTTCTGGTAAAATGTGAAGGAGATTTTAATAGAGAAGAATTAAACAAAGAACACTTGGGCAAGTTCTTGAATATTACACTAAGCCAAGCATTTAAACCAAATGATCCTTTCAGCTCTGGTTTTCTATAATTCAGGAAAATCTGTGCCGCCAAATTACAGTCTGGAAACATTAAATTTATGTCAGTTCCCCCTCTATTGCCTAAAATACAGGACTCTGTTCTAAGTAGGCCTTTATCTCACTGAAACTAGTGGCAGTTATTGAAACCAGAGGATCAGTCACTAATAAAAGAATAACTTCAACTGATGCTTTAATGACTGGCTATCTTACTTGTTTTGAGAAGTTTAAGATATCTTGTATTTTTAAAGTTAGAATTAATAACAAATATATATTCTCCTCGGCTGGGTATATAGTAAAATTTGGCCATGCTGAGACACACCCTCTTTTCTTGATTTGGGGATTTTCTCTTTAATCACCTTCCCACAAGTAAATCTTATAAAATTCAACTCTTGGCACACAGATCACATTGCCCTGCTGTTAAAACTGTCCAACAGATTTATTGGCATCAGTGAAGCCAGCAGAACATTGAAATCCAGAACACATGCCTCCACAGACTCTGCCAGATGACAAGACACAGTTCCAGTGTCACAATGTTATTCACAGTCCATAAATGTAAAAATGATGATCACCATTAATTTATAGAAATCTACTACCAGATAAACTATAAGTCCTTCACTGAAATTTCTGCAAGTATTTCAGAAATACCTGCAGATATATATGCAAGGAACCTTGGCATAGTATTGAACCCATGATTTGGAAGAGACAGGTTATCTCCATGCACATTCACTGTATCTATTAGGGTAGCCATCTTTTTTTTTTTTCCTAAAGAATGCTGCTTACAAAGTAAGAGTCAGTATTTGAATTGGTACATTTTTTAAAAGCATGAGAATCAGTGAAAATGTTTGTTTGTTTATTTATTCATTCATTCATTCCTTGGCACCAAACCTGATTTTTCAGGAAACTGTGGTAGAAATTCATCATGTTCAAAGGGTTTAGCAAAGGCTTTTCTGTTCCTCTATATTTTTATATATTCTGGGCCTATCTGATGATGAAAGCATCTGAGTAGCTAAATTCTATTGATCAAAATTCAGTTAGATTGTTCTGTTTGAAATTACGTGATTTGCTCTTATTATAGGGCACTGAGGAGCTTGAAGTACGAATTCTGGTGCAAGCTCGGCCAGGCCAAGATATCAGGTAAGTTCATAACATATAGAATGTATAGCCAACTTTTGTTTCTGCCATGATCATGAACTCAGTAGAGCATGGCTATTATAAATTCACAGCTCAGTCAGTTAACCATTAGCTTTCAGGGCTTTTAACAAGTAGCAAAATTAATTTTCTGAATTCTGTATCCCATGTCTGCCCTCCCTACTTTTTTGTAAAGTTGGTAAAGGCAAATGAAATATTCAGAAGCAACATGAGAAGGAGGCAAAGTCATGAGCCTACATAATCCACAGTTAATCCTCCTCCTAGATAATCCAGAATTACCCATCCCTACCCCCTTGGTAATCCAGAATTTGATATTAACACAGATACTTTCAGAGTAGAGTATTTATATAATTAGCTGAAAGCCCCTCCTCTATTGACTGCCAATAATAATGGAATAATGTACTACTGTTTATATACAAAGATGAGACTACTGTCTTACCATAAGTAGTGTATATTTGTCAAATGATTTTTCTTACAATTGAATATGTTTGCCCTGATTCTATTAATGCTAATTTGCTCAACGTTTTGTAACAAAGCTATACTTCTCCAGTTCCTGTGGCAGCAGGCCAAGAGTGAATGGACCTATACAGCCACAGAACTGGACCAGCCTAAGTGGTCTAAATGGAAATTATCTCCATGACTGTAACCTCATTAGCATTATTCTCCTCACCACAAAGCTAACAAGCTATGGACATGGCATTAGATATTTTCATATAAATGCTTGCCTTACATCAAAGAAAGATTGCAATTGGTGTTTTGGACTGTAATGTGATACAAAACAATTTATAAAATAACTTTCAAACATGAAGTAACATATTCCTGTTTAACAGCAATAGATACAAATCTATTTCTGTCTTCTGTTATGTGATTTAATTTTTTTAATTAAAAAAGCATAGAGTTTTTAGAATCTCTTCGTTTTAGTATTCTGGTCCTGCCTCATCTCTTCACCTTTTCCCCCTTGAGTGTCCTCCTTCTTTAACACTAAAGTTTCCCCTGAGTTGAGAAAATACTGTTCTTAGTCATACTGTTTATGGTTCTGCTTTGACTTTCAGACCCATTGGCCATGACATTAAAAGAGGGGAATGTGTTTTGGCCAAAGGAACCCACATGGGCCCCTCAGAGATTGGTCTTCTGGCAACTGTAGGTGTCACAGAGGTTGAAGTTAATAAGTTTCCAGTGGTTGCAGTCATGTCAACAGGGAATGAGGTAAGGAAAAAAAGCGGAGGTGGGGCAGGGGTGACAGCAGGGGCAAGATGGTGGGTAGTGGGGCTTTCAGATGAAAGTATTTCTGACATTCTGTATTCTGTGTTATAAATAGAACATTAAGGATTATAGATCTTACCACATTTCTATAATAAGGAAATAATAAATTGGCCTCAGGATAGTTCAAGTACAGAAAATGAAAAGGAAGAACTAGAAATTACATATTAAGAAATGTTCCCTTCCATTTACTAAAATGAAATATTACAACCAATGACCTTCCACACACTCAGTACATATAAACAAAGAATGTTGACTGCTAGCTGTAGGTATTCAACTGTGCAAACCCAGTACTTAGTCTGTTGGGACAATCAGTTGTGCATACCCTGCTGCTGAGATGATGGGCCACCTCTGTGTGGGAAATAATTCAACGAACTAGGACACCATGGCTAGCCCCTTTTCTTGCTAAACATTCCATGTGATCTTTAATCACCAGGAAGGATTTGAAAATCAGAGGTTTTTTTTTTTCTCTAAAGATAGCATCTCTAGTAGCATGCTATTCAGAATGTGTCAAAATGTCATTTCAGCCCTGATTTAGGAAGGGGAATTTAGTCAGTCTTTTTATGAGAACTCTTGAAAAACTTCCTGTTCCCTGTTTGCTTAAGTTATACAAAACTTCAGTTGGAAGCTGTAAGGTCAAACTGGGAATATTGAAAAGTGAATCCGCTGGAAATTCAAAGCCTAAAAGCAGAATCAAACTATTGAGATTTTTTTAAGTAATTCCTTTAGATCTTATACTATTTTTAAACAGATTAACAGGATTTTGGTTTTTTTTCTCTTTTAACCTCTAAAAAGAGGTTGCTACCATTATTTTTAATTTCCTAGGGTCTTGGAGATGGATGTTTTCAAGGGTCTATTACCGTTATAGTTCTTTTGGAAAGGGCAAAAGAAAAGAATGTTTTGTTTTGCTAATGGAGAGGTAAATCAGAATTCTAGATTTGCTTACTTCCCAGTATAGGTGTACTAGTCATTCCCAAAAACTATTGACTGACCCAAAATAAAAATTCTTTTTAATTGATCTACAAAGTGATGATTCTAATATCCCTAGGATGAACTGACACTATGTTTAGCATCAGAAAGAAATTTCTGTTAAACTGGTTGACTTAATGATCTATTCTTATTTGAGATTTATTTATATGCTTTGTGCATCTAAGTGACTTCATGGGGTTTAGGAAAGCTAAGTACAATGAGCAAACTAATAGACAACTAGTTATTAGGCAACTTTGTTTAAGCTACATTTATTGTGTTCTTCCTAATGACTTTGTAGGCCTGGATTAATATTATCAGTTATCCCCCAGAGTACATTGGTAGTATTTTTTAAGCTATCTTTTTTTTTTTTTTTTTGCGGTATGCGGGCCTCTCACTGTTGTGGCCTCTCCCGTTGCGGAGCAGAGGCTCTGGACTCGCAGGCTCAGTGGCCATGGCTCACGGGCCTAGCCGCTCCGTGGCATGTAGGATCTTCCCGGACTGGGGCACGAACCTGTGTCCCCTGCATCGGCAGGCGGACTCTCAACCACTGCACCACCAGGGAAGCCCCTAAGCTATCTTTTATACCCTTTATTAAAACTCTTTACTAGTAGTAGGGAAAAGTAACGGGGTGAGAATAGAGATGGTACGTACATGGTAGAATCTAAAAAAGATTTTGTAGTCCTAGTTCCCTGCCCCCATAGATTTGATTGTCCTTAGAGAAGCTTTGACAGATTCCCCTACGTTTTCTGGCCTGCTGTACTTAACATAGTTTTCCAAGGGAATAATGCTTCTAAGTTCCATGATCTCTGGCTCCATGTAGTTTGACATTCCTCCCTACTCCCATCCAAAGTTAGCTATTATTATGACTCTCTATCACCATATAGTTTAGTTCAACAAATGTTTGTTGAATACCTCTATGCCAGACACTATACTGGAAACTAGAGATAAAAGTAATAAATAATGCATAGTATCTCTCCTGAGGCTTGAGATCCTCAGATAGCCAGAAAATAATAAGGAAAAAAAAGTATTCATTTATTTCAGAAAGGCCAAAAGAAATTACATTTGTCTGTGAATGTGACAAGTCTATAATTTATTCAGTCACAGCACAAGCTCCCCTTAAGTATTAGTTCTGATTTCCCCTGATATGTATGGCTTCACATACGCCACCTCTTGAATCCAGTGTGGTATATTGCTAAGCAGAACAGTAGCCTTAGCCAACCCAAAGAATGCCATACGAGATGTCTATGTATACTATATTTAAAGCCTGCTCTGTATTTTGTGACTACATGATCTTATTCAGGATGAAGGAATTCTTTTAGAATTGGGAAGGTAGAGTTGTAAACAATAACTAACACAGACCAGCTGTTGTAGACATTTGTTGATTTCGACAAACTATGCAGGTTAAAATTTAGGTAATAGAATACCATTCAATAATTATTTAATTGTGGTCGTACATTTCCAACCTCATGTATTTGTTCAATATATATTTATTAGGCATCTGTTACACGCTGGAATGCTCACCAGAGGTTCTCTTAACTAAACATCAGACTTAACAATATATGAATATACTGTACCTTGAACCAGCTTACTTAGAAATATATTGAACAGGAAACTCAGCATCCAGCAGGGGAGCATCATGCTTTCTTCAGTGGGACCAGTCATCTTAGCAGTTCATACAGCCATCCAACAGCTGTTCTCTTTGTTCTTCAAGTGACATTTAAGTGCAAGGGAACAAGAATTCTACTAGGGGAGTATGGGAGCCAGCAACTTAGAAGCACCATCTCCTACATAGGAATCAATATTTCTTATAACAATCTTAGGCAACTTCCAGAGTCCCTACAAGGGATATGCCCAGCTTCAAGTGTCACCACATTCGTGGAAGCCCAAAGCTTGGCTTTCCACTAGGGATTTATAGGTCATCTGTAATTTCTTCCATTCCATATGCAAGTTACTAATCAGAGACCATTTTACCAGAAGAAGTGTTGCCTACTAACAAGCTGACATTTTTCTTTATCAGATTTCCAGAGGAACTGAGCTAGAAAGTTAACCCAAGTTCAAATTTGTCCTTAGACATGGCAAAAGGGCTTTATTAAGGCTTTACCCTCACATAAAAGAATGCACTGTCTGCAGAAAATTCAAAAACAGTAATAAAACTAACTACAAGTCATTCTGTTCTTTATTATCACCATACACTGGCAATCCTAAACAATGTCAGTGATAAAATACTCCTTTCCACTGAGGCAGTCTTCTCTCACAACCCCTCCCCTTTTAGTATGCTACCATACTGATGTCAGGCAGTGTTCTGACTCCTGGAGATACAGCAGCAAGCAGGACAGACAATGCCCCTGCTCTTACAGAATTTATATTCTGATGGGGGTGGGGGGGCAGGTAGTCAATAAACAAACATATAGTGGTAAATGATATGAATTTTTAAAAAGCCGAGTGAGATAATACAGAATGCTAGCAGAAGAGGTATATGCCAGGTATTATCTATTGAAACTTATTCCACATCAGCTCTTTTGTTCTCTCCCCTATACAATAAAGCTGGAAGCCTGAAAGCAGTTTCCCAGACTCTCTTTCCAGCTGTGGTCCAGTTAGGTTTTGCCATTGAGATGCATTAACATGGTATTAGAAGGTGGAAAGAAGGTAGCAGGAGTATATCTCCTCAACTCAGTAACATCACTTTCCTCCAACAGCCCTGGGGACGATGGTGACTGCAGTTACTGATCTTTAGTAATACACATTTCTTCTTTTGTTTCTCCAACTCTGCCAACACATTTGTAACCAATCCCATGCATTAAATCCTCTCTTCTCCTACCCCCTCCATTTGAAATACCTAGAGGAGTTTTGGTTTTCTTGTCCCAGACCTGACTGGTAGACAGGTAGAGTCCTCTGTTTTACAAAGGCTAATCAGGCCACACTGATGAGGGGAAATTAGAGTGGAAATCTGAAGCCATTGAGGGTATATGCCTCGTGAGCAGAACTGTGTTTCAAGCAGAGGGGACAACAAACACTAAAGCCCTGGAGTACATGCTTATCAAGTTTGAGGAATAGCAAGGAGGCCAATGTGGCTGAAGTATAGAGGGAAAGGAGAAAAGTAAAAGGAGATGAGGTTGGAGAGGTAACAGAAACAAGATCATTTTATTCTAAATGGACAGTTTTGAGGAAGCGAAACATAGCATGGAACATAAAATGTCTTAAATTTTTAAATGATCACTCTGGCTTCTATATGTATGGCTTGGCATATGGGAGAGAAAAAGTGAAAAGCCAGGAGGCCAGTTAAAAGGATATGCAGTGGTTACTGTCTGTACCTCTTTGAAGCTTGTATTGTTTGTTCACTACTGTATTACCAATGCTGATAAAATTGCCTGACACACACACACACACACACACACAAAAAAAAAAAAAATTAAATTAAAATTAAAAATTAAAATAAATTTAAAAAAGGAAAGGATATGCAATACTCCAGCAAGAGATTTGGACCAGAATGGTAGTGGAGTTGGTGAGAAGTAATCAGATCCAGGATACATTTTGAAGGTAAAATCAACAAACAGGATTTGCCAGTGAATTCAAGGTAGAAGATAAGAGAAAGTGAAAAATCAAGATGAGCTCCATTCCATAAAATATTTTGTTTCCCTTGAAACTGTAGATGGTGAATTTTAGGTCTTTAAACTGGACATCAGTCAGCCAGCTGCCATTAGCTTCAGGAAGTCAAGATTGTATGCTTGTTATCTAGTTACCCAAAGTACTAGCAATAAATATTCCTTCCATAGATGGTGAGTTTTCTTCTAGTTTCAGTCACCTTCTGCCATATTCCATAACTCATTCATTCATTTCTATTCATTCTCATTCTTCCTACCCCCTCCTTCCCTGTCTCTTCCTCTCTCCCTTCCTCTCTCTCTCTCCCTTCCTCTCTCTCTCTCTCTCTCTCTCTCTCTCTCTCTGTCTCTCACGCACACACACATACACATACACAGAACTAAGTGTATTTATCTCCACTATGCCTCTCCTTATTTTATTCTGTCCTTTGTAAATCTCTTGGCCACTCTCAATAACAGATGTCTGTACAAACAAGTTTAAACTTTAGATATATAAAGTCTGTCTAAAATTTCCATATACTGTTCTTTGGGAGCTGCCACAAGCAGCTGTTATTATAAAAGTAGAATCTTTAAAATCTTTGTCCCCACTAATAAGAGAAGGAATAAGAAGTTGAGTGTCTACTATGACCAGTACCGCTATGTGCTTTATGATTAAAGCAACACTATGAGGTTAATGTAATTATCCTTCTTTTTACATAAGAGAAAATTGAAGCTCAAAAACAAAGCAACTTACCCAACATTATATATGTTGTGTAAGTGATGAAGCCTGGTTTCACACCTAAATCTTTTGGCTGTAATGACTTTTTTCCACTATTCCACAATGCTTCCCACTTCCTTAAATTTCATTTCCCCAGCTTTTTAATGGCAATCTCTGAAACCTATCAGGTTAGATAGTCCATTACTTTCTTCTAGCCACACTATACTTCTTGTCCAGATTAAGGACTATGACTCACCACTTTAAAGTTGCCTTCATAACACTTCAGATAGCTTTACTCCTTTAACCTATTCCTTTGCTTACTGTGGTAATACCCAAAGTGAATGACTCCATTCTCCACTTTCTCCATTTTTGCTCCCAAGCAGAAAAACATTACTGAAAAAATTCATAGAACTATGATTACCTGAACAACTACAAATTACTGCCATTTAATGGCAACCTGGCACTTAAAGTTGTTCAGTAATTCTGATGTAACTGTCTTGTTGATTTTCTAGTACATTCTTCCAGTTCCAGTATGATAGTTCATTCATACACTCTATACCCTCTTTAAACCTCAGTAGCAGCCCTACTTTGCACTCTTGACAGATGACCTAACCACCTTTATGGGAAAAAAGTAAAGGTAAAAAATAAATATATTTGTCAAACTGAACTAGATGAGATCTCCCTCTTCTTCCCATCTCATTACCTCGAAAATTTCCCCATTCCTTTAGCTATCCTCCTTTCTTCCAATCTAAAAGGAAAAGGTACTTCTTTCTAAGAACAATTCCTCTACTTCTACCTTTAGACCCACTTTTTCTCACCTTCCTCAGAACTTTGATTTCTAAATTACTTCCTGTGTCTTCTATGTTCTCTGATTATTTTCTCTCTAGTGGCTCATCCTCCTTTCACATCCAAAAAGACAAAGATTACCGCTATCAGAAGAGAACCTATATTTAAACACCTTCTTGCCTCCTTGAGCTACTGCATATTCACCTCCTATCCACTACCAGCTTTGTTGAAAGAGAGGTCTGCACATGCTGGCTTTCCTTCCTCACTCTGCACTTTCTCCTCAAACTCCCGAATCTCATTATTGCCCCCCATTAGTACAGAAACTGCTTTCCTGAGTATACTATTCACCTCCTAACCTCTAAAACCTGCTCTGATATTTATCTTCCTTAACCTGTCTATATCATTTGACATCAGTGGCATTCCTCACCCACCACCTTGAAACTGTCTCTTTCCTGGTGTTCCATGATTGTTCTCTCTTGATGCCCTGCCAACTACTACTTTTTTTCCTCATCGTTCCTTATCTTGATCCCATTCCCTAATTGGAATATTCCCCTAGGATGCTGTTCTCTGCTGTGTCTTCCACTCTCTCTAAATTCTTCCTTAGAATTTTCCTCTCATGTCAAATATATGCAGGTAACTTCCCATATCTGTAGCCCTAAACTTAACCTCTTTTGTAAATTCAAGCCTTCATTTACAACTTCCTCTGGATATTTCCACCTGATGTTCCACCATTACCTAATCTCACTCACCATCTTTCCCTTCCTACCAGGAAGAGTGGAATACTTCCTTCCTGACTTGCCTCTTTTTTAAAGGCATCACTATTCCCTGAAACTGTTATTGCCAAGGTCATCAGTGACATTTAATTTTTTTCATTTTTAATTACAGTAGAATACACATAACAAAAAAATTATCATCTTAACTATTTCTAAGTGTATACTTCAGTAGTTTTAAGTACATTCACATTGTTGTGCAACCAATCTCCAGAACAGTTTTTATCTTGCAAAACTGAAATTCTATACTCATTAAACACAGCTCCCCATTTCCTCCCTCCCACAGCCTGTGGCAACCACCATTCTACTTTCTATCTATATGAATTTGGTTACTCTCAGTACCTCATCTGAGTGTCATCATATAGAATTTGTCTTTTTGTGTCTGCCTTGTTTCACTTAGCAAAATATCCTCAAGTTTCAACCATGTTGTAGCATGCGTCAGAATTTTCTTCCTTTATAAGGTTTCTTAAAGGAGGTGAGTCTTGATCCTTCAGTATAGTTTTTAACAATGTAAAAAATGACCATGGATTGGCAGACAGGGAGACAGTGCTGAGTATAGTTGAGGAGGAGAAAGTCATAAGATTGGTGTTTGAGAAAGATCATTTTCAGTAGATGTGGGCTCCTGAGCAACAGAAATGTCAAAACCCCCGTACAAAGACCACCAGAGCCCTGGGTATGACTCATTAGAATTTGTAATCTAGGCAGGTTGCTGGAACTGGACAGTCAGTAGCCTTATCTTTGGAACATATGAATCCATGTGGAGTTACTATTAAATCATTTTGTTCATGATCTTAGAACATGTGGTTCTGAATGAGCTGGTGTTAAAAAACAATTTCAGCTAAGACAGTTTGTGCTCTGTATTATGGTTTGGCACAATTTATCTGTATTAAAAGTCATAGTACACTTTTGCAAATTCTGATTTCAATTTCATTTCTCAGTGCCCCCACTTCTGGTCACTTTCAGCCTAAATTAGCTCATTATCTTTGAGATGTGATCAATCCAGATTGGTACCACTTTTTGATGGGCTATGATTGTGTATTAGGTTTTCTGAGGTAGTTTTTTTGATCTCTACATGCACCATGCCTTTGTGTACTCTTTATTTCATGATAATTTGTTGAACCATATAGCTTACAGCAAATATGCAGCAACATTTAAGGCTCTAGAGTTTATATATTCGGCCACTGCCATACAGACAAACATTAGGACAAATATATTACCAAAGTTTGCAAGGTACTTCAAAGCCATGATTCTAGACTTCCAAACCTGTACGTGAAAATATGTCAAATATTTTAGCATGGTTCTCTTTATAAGAAGAAAGGAGCAAATCTTTGTATTATGTAGTAGCCATCCAGTAAACTCAAAAATTGCTTAAAAGGTATAAAAGACAACAGATTTATTCCAAATTTGGGAAAGGCAAAACCAAGAAGAGTTGTCAGAAGAAACAAGATATTAATGTCATAAATAAAGACAATAAATATTTACAGACAATATTTTTAATCAACAATAAGTAACCATTATTTTTAGAAGCTTTTGATTAAAATGATTTAAGAATGTGCCATAAACCAGAGAGTTAACAGAATATTTTGGTTATAAAAAGGGACCTTTGTTTTCTGGACACAAATTAACTTAGCCATTTTTAACAAAAAGAAAACCCAAATTCTAGTAACAATTTACAATAAAAGATCCATAGGCCGTTTTTCCTTATGAATAAGCCCACGTCATGTAGCCAACTTTGTCAACGTTTTTAATATATATTATTCTTCCTGTATATTCATTATTTGTAGTTATTACTGCCAAGCAATAAGTCATTTCCCTTCAGACCTTCTATACTTTACTGAATAATACTCCTAAATTTATTTTTTACTGTCTTCCTTTATATTTTGGCACAATCAGTAATTTTTACTTTAAGAAAAACATTGTTCTGTTTTTTCCTAATAAATAAAACATAATCATTACCTTGCACAGGCATTCCTCTATCTTCATATATCCTTTCTACCCTGTTAATGATGGTTACTTTAACCTGTTAATGATGTACTTAATATAAACACTGGTATATATTTTTTTAACATCTTTATTGGAGTATAATTGCTTTACATTGGTATGTTAGTTTCTACTTTATAACAAAGTGAATCATCTATACATATACATATATCCCCATATCTCCTCCCTCTTACGACTCCCTCCCACCCTCCCTATCCCATCCCTCTAGGTGGACACAAAGCACTGAGCTGATCTCCCTGTGCTATGCGCTGCTTCCCACTAGCTATCTATTTTACATTTGATAGTGTATATATGTCCATGCCACTCCCTCACTTCTTCCTAGCTTACCCCTCCCCCTCCCCATGTCCTCAAGTCCATTCTCTACGTCAGGCACTGGTATATTAAACATTACAGTGTCCACATATCCAAGATTATTTACCAGTCAATCAAATTAATATTAGTTTAAGATCTTAGAGTTAACTAAGGATCTGGCAATTAAAATTTAATTTCTTATAAAGTCATGATTTAATAGAAGCGTTATAAGAATTCATCTTGTAAGGGAGGAAAAATATTTTTTCCTCTACCTTTCTAATTTCTCAAGCTCTGAATTTTATTACCTCTGTAACAAAAGACGGATTAATAAGAGAAAAGCACAGCATTAATTTAATGTAAGTTTTATGTAACACGAGAGCCTTCATTTAAAAAAAATGAAGACCTGAAGAATCAGTTAAACCTGGGCATTTTTTAAATTAGTTTTGATGAAAAATGGAAAGTTGTGGAGAAATATGAAAGGACAGAAGTCATGAGGAAAGTGTAGTAAACTGGGGGAAACTTAGGAAGGCCTGTTCCTTCAGATTCCTCTCTCTGTCCCTTCATCTTCAGAGATAAGGATGCTCCTTTCCTCTGGGCATAGGGAGGGCACCTCTAACATAAGGGTTTTTTGACGTTTTTCAGGGGAAAGTCAGAAAGTCCTTCCTGCATGTACTATTTCTCAAATTTCTTCAGCTTAAAATATTCACTATGCCAAATGCCATATGTTGGGGTAGCATGTCTTGAACCTCATCAGTCTCTTTTCACAGAGACATTCCATATCATCATCCCCATATTTAGATGAACACAATTTAGAAGGTTCAAATTAGGATTTTTTTAATAAGAAAATAGGGAATTCCCTGGCAATCCAGTGGTTAGGACTCCACACTTCCACTTCCAGGGGCCCAGGTTTGAACCCTGGTCAGGGAACTAGGATCCCACAAGTTGTGTGGCATGGCCAAAAAAAAAAACCTATTAAGATTTTTTATATATGTGTATGTATAGCTGATTTACTTTGCTGTACAGCAGAAACTAACACAAGGTTGTAAATCAACTATACTCCAATAAAAATTAATTAAAAAAAATTTTTTTAAATAAGAGTCTTTAAGAATAGAAAAAAAAAAAAGCAGAGAGACCCAAGGCTTACATAACTAGAATGTTATACTAGTATAACTTTCTTACATGGTAGTAAAGTTAGGAAAAAGACATAGGACACTTTTTAAACTAAAATTATTAAATCAGTCTAACATGTCCAGAATCATGATAATAGAAATAGAATATGAATTTTTTCTAATACCATTTGTAAACCTCTGTATTTATAAACCAAATTCTTAAGGACTCCTTAGATTATGTTTAAAAGCTCTGTATGTTCCTTTTTCTTTCTTACATCCAAGCAACCAAGGCAATTAATTTAACTCTCAATTAAAACTTTCTTTTCAGAGTTTAATTAAAAGCCATTTAAAATAAGAACATTCTCCATTAGAGTTTATAATCTGACTTTTCTCACCTTTTTTTGTGTTAGGTCTGTTTGTCTGGACTATCTAGGTATTTCTAAGGTGTGGCCATAATTAATTAATGTCCATAATTAATTAATGGAATTAATTAATTAATGACATTTTCCAAAAGAAGGAGAAAGTAAGGATGTATAAGGAAGCTGTTTGCAATGGATATGGTAATAGTTACTGACCTATAAAATTCTAATACCTTCTCTTTGCAAAGAGGAGAAGTCTTAGATGCAGACAAACCCATTTCAATACATTAAAAAGAGAGAAAGTAAGTTATTACAACCAGTCTTAGACCCTTTGACAATTCCATCAAGACCATCAAGATAGAATTAAATAGGATTATTCCATCAAGGTAGGATTAAATCTCTGAAGAACAGAAACAAAGAGAGAGGTTTCTTAAAATAAACTAAGTGATTTCTCTTTTAGACAAATAAGACAGAGAATTTCTTCAATACAGGGTTTAACAAACTTGTAAATATTTTGTATTTTTATTAAAATTTCATTTTGAAGCAGTGCATAACAATAAAAGTGATAATCATTGAATATTCTGAATTGTATTCGCGCTTTATTCTAAAAGTGCTTTCAAGTGAATAATTGTCATGTCAAAAGTACTCCAAAATGACCACTGCAATTCCAAATTTTCCTTGATGAAACTATGCTTTCTAGAAAAATAAATGCAAGAAAGATAAAACAGAAGCCAACTTATGCCAGGAGAAGTACAAGTTTATTATTAGATGAATCCATGAATTCATTAGCTAAAAGCCAGTCAACAGGGAAAATATCACTTATATATATCTAAAGTCCTTAAAACTAAGGCTGAGAATGGAGCTGGAGGAATCAGACTCCCTGACTTCAGACTATACTACAAAGCTACAGTAATCAAGACAATATGGTACTGGTGCAAAAACAGAAATGCAGATCAATGGAACAGGATAGAAAGCCCAGAGATAAACCCATGCACCTATGGTCAATCTATGACAAAGGAGGCAAGGATATACAATGGAGAAAAGACAGTCTCTTCAATAAGTGGTGCTGGGAAAACTGGACAGCTACAGGTAAAAGAATGAAATTAGAACACTCCCTAACACCATACACAAAAAGAAACTTAAAATGGATTAGAGACGTAAATGTAAGACCGGACACTATAAAACTCTTAGAGGAAAACATAGGCAGAACACTCTTTGACATAAATCACAGCAAGATCTTTTTTGATCCACCTCCTAGAGTAATGGAAATAAAAACAAAAATAAACAAATGGGACCTAATGAAACTTAAAACCTTTTGCACAACAAAGGAAACCATAAACAAGACGAAAAGACAACCCTCAGAATGGGAGAAAATATTTGCAAATGAATCAACAGACAAATGATTAATCTCTAAAATATATAAAGAACTCATGCACCTCAATATTAAAAAACAAACAATCCAATCCAAAAATGGGCAGAAGAGCTAAATAGACATTTCTCCAAAGAAGACATACAGATGGCCAAGAAGCACATGAAAAGCTGCTCAACATCATTAATTATTAGAGAAATGCAAATCAAAACTACAATGAGGTATCACTTCACACCAGTTAGACTGGGCATCATCAGAAAATCTACTAACAACAAATGCTGGAGAGGGTGTGGAGACAAGGGAACCCTCTTGCACTGTTGGTGGGAATGTAAATTGATACAGCCACTATGGAGAACAGTATGGAGGTTCCTTAAAAAACTAAAAATAGAATTACCATATGACCCAGCAATCCCACTAATGGGCATGTACCCAGAGAAAACCATAATTCAAAAAGACACATGCACCCCAATGTTCATTGCAGCACTATTTACAATAGCCAGGTCATGGAAGCAACCTAAATGCCCATTGACAGACGAATGGATAAAGAAGATGTGGTCCATATATACAATGGAATGTTACTCAGCCATAAAAAAGAACAAAATTGGGTCATTTGTTGAGACGTGGATGGATCTAGAGACTGTCATACAGAGTGAAGTAAGTCAGAAAGAGAAAAACAAATATCGTATATTAACGCATGTGTGTGGAACCTGGAAGAACGGTACAGATGAACCAGTTTGCAGGGCAGAAGTTGAGACATAGATGTAGAGAACAAACGTATGGACACCAAGGGGGGAAAGCGGTGGGGTGTGGGGGTGGGATGAATTGGGTGATTGGGATTGACATGTATACACTGATGTGTATAAAATTGATGACTAGTAAGAACCTGCTGTATAAAAAAACAAATTTAAAAATTTTTAAAAAACAAAAAAAAACTAAATTTGAACCCTTGAGAGCTAACCCTAAAAGTCAGCAGGCCAGAATGGGGAGGTAGATCTCTCTGAAAGCCAGTTTCTCATACATAAACAAAGAAAAGTTCTTACAGACACACAACAATGTAGCCAATTGACAAACAAAATGGTTAGTAGCAAATCAACACTTTAGCAAACCAACACTAAGGAAAACAAAAATCCTTACAAATTCAGTCAGATAACCAAAAAGTCCTGGGAATCTTAGAGCAGAAAAATTTTCCATCTACCCTTCTAGGTTCTTTGGCTAATCTAATAAATTGACATAAGGCAGATTAACATGAGAAAAGTTTAATTTTGTACGTATAGGAATCCCATAAAAATATGAGACCCAAAGGCAGTCAGGCAATTGAGGCTTGTATGTCAGTCTGAGCTAGGGAATGGGATAGGGCCTGGGGCTTCAAAGGGGAGAAGGGCAGTTCAGGAAGATGAGAAGAGCAGATGTTTAGTAATCAGATGTTTGCCCTACCATGCAGGTAAGTCAGATAAAAAGTTATCTCTGGTAATGGCTCTCTTTCTGGGCCAGGCCCCCTATCTAAATTCTTTTAGTCAGTTAAGGGAGTAGTAAATGTTTTTATTGAGTCTGCTGTGTCTTGATTGCCTTCAGCTGAAAGTAATGCGTGTGCCAAATGGGCACATTTGGAGGTGGCATATTCTGCTCCCCTTCAAAAACAAAATAAATTTCAACTAACTTTGGGAGCTCAACAAAAAAGCATCAGAGTTTAATGTAAGTGCTGGACTTACCATCATAAAGACTCCCCTGAGCAAAGAGGCTCAGAAGACCTCAGTGAAGTGCAATGTAACCAATATGAGAATAGTGGTGGCATGAGGTCTTGCCTAAGTGTTGGTAGGGACCTTCATGACCATCATTGTCCTAATACAAAGCCACCAAGGAAACCTGTTGATCATACAAAGCTGGATATATTAAAGTTTCTGAGCAAGGAAGAGCATCACCTTGAAAGTCTCAGCAGTGTCTCAAGAGGAGGAAGTTACAGAAGGATACTTAGAGGATTTTGAGGACTGGGATTGGTCATGAGGTGGTTTTAAGGTAGTTAGTAAGTACGGTCTAGGCAGACTGATCACATTTTGTGAAACAGGTGAGTTGCTGAAACAATTTCTTTTTATCTTTGGAGCACGAGTCCATATGGAGTTACCATGGTCTCTAATTGTCCATAATCTTATAGGACCATACAGGTCTGAACAAGCTTATGTTATAACAATTTGACTTAAGATAGTTTGTTACATATCATAGTTTGGTACAGTTTACCTGTTATGCAAGTAATCGTACAGTTTTGCAAGTAGATGTGTCTATTTTATTTCTCAGAAGGAAAGAGTCTGTCGGCAAGATAGCCAATTATAAGGCTTTTGCAGAAATTCAGATATATTGAATGCCTGAAATTGGGGGATGGGGAGGGTTGATAAGAGAGTGAATAAAAATGTAGTGTCAAGGAGGAGATGGATTCCTGTGTATAAAGCAGCAAAACATTAAAAAAAAAAAAGATGGAGTAAGGATTAAGGATTGAAACCTTTGGGAAGATAGTGGACTACAAAAGGAAAAAAATCAAAGGCTAAATGTTTGAAAGCTGGAAATACAGTGGCACCATTGACAATAACAGAAACAGGAAATTGAAATTTAGTATGGGGTAGATAAGAAAGTAACAAGGTATCAAGATAATGGGTTATGTTTTTGTTTTCTTGTTTGTTTGTTTTGGGTTATGTTTTATTTTACTTTATATTGTATTTTTTCTTTTATATTTTAACTACAATAAGTTTCAGGCATCATTCCAGAGATGACTAGAAGTATAAGAAGCTGGAAAATAAGATTACATTTTTAAAGTGGAATATTGTGAATTTATTCTAGTGTATGCAACCTTATAATCTTCCATTCGATTCTGTATGTTTTCTTTGAAAATACTTAAAATGCACTGGAAATCCCATACCCTCACTTAACTAGCTATTATTTCATTATGTCAATTTTACAGACAAACAACTGGTTCTCCAGTGATCGCTAATTGTTCTATTATTTCTGGAACTGTGTGCAGCAAAATAACAGAGAGGAACATGAATGGCAAAGAAACCACCCTAATAACGGGGAAATCTTATTACTCAGTTGGTGGTCAGTACCCTTTGTGAAAAAAATATTATATAACCATTCAGTTTTCTTTCTGCAGCAACTTGTCTGATTAATGGAGTTTAAAAGCTGCAAGCCTTGGCCTTATAAAATTATAAGTTCAATAACTGTGTGTTAATTAAATCAGAAAATTAATCTGTATTAGTACTGCAATAGCAATTTTCCAAGCTCTGCCAGTGACAAAGGATGAAAGTGGGTTGCAGTGTCACATGGGATCTGATTAAGTTAGATTAGTGCAGTATTTGAAGGGAAGTCTCCCAGGTGACAGTGAATAAGATGATCAAAGTTTTTCTGCAGATATTTTAAGGGGACAGTTGTTTGCAAAGCTACTACTTTTCCAACATAAAGCCAAAGGTCCAGCCACATGGTATCACTAATGAATCAGAAGGAAGACTAAAGGGGCTTTAGGTCATTGTTTGGCAGAACTGAGATACAAAACCCTGGGTATTGGCCATATTAACAGCCTAAGCATCTGAAATATGCAGGCTTGCCTTCAACCTCCTAAGATAATATTCCAGATTTTCTCACTTCAAAGATGTACTTTTTTTTCATTTTGTAATTTTCTGAAATCAAAGTATATCTTAAAATTGTGTAAATTAAGCTTGCATGTTGTATGTGTCTGTGTGTGTTAGGGACCTCCTACTCTTAAGTATTTTATAATCTAATAAATGTAAATCTGTGTTCACGTTATGAACTGATTCCATCCATACTAGCACCTAGGAGGAACAATATGAGAACAATTGGGGGGAATTGGGTGCTCTTTCAATATCATGTATCATAAAGAAAGGACAGAGAATTGTTTTTATTGTATATTTATCTGTGTTAACTGAGTGTTCATTATCTCAGTCCTAACAACTGCCTTTCAAGGTAGTTTTATTACTATATATTATAAATGAGAAAATTATGGCATAATGTGTTTGGGCAACTTGAATTTGAACCTTATCTGAATAAGGTAGACTCTTGCTTGCTACTACGCTACACTGCTTCATTGGAACATCCTAACATAAAATAAGCTTCTTATAATTTTCTTCATTGACATATAATAGTAGATATTAAATCTCTAAAGGGTGATTCAGTTCAAAGTCATGGAATCATGGGCGTGTACAGTTAAGTATTACTTGTTTAAGTTTGCTAATAGAGACAAGATATCTGGCTCCCTCTCCTTCAAATAAGTTTAACTTCTTCGTTACTACTGATCGCACTTCACAAAAGAGATCAAAAGCTTGAAAGAAAAGATAAATGATCATTCTCTTCAGACTTGAGAATATCATGTCACACAGTCTCTTCCTCAAATATTCTCAGTGAAGGACAGATTAGAAAATAATAGTGGGAGGAAAAAAGAAAGTTTTTTTTTTTTAAATTTGACCCAGTAAACAACCAACCAGTAGAAAGGCAGCTATCTCCAGAGCACTATTCTGTCAAATTGTAGCGAAAGCTGGTGTGAATTTGGCCTGCTGTTTAGTCACCACTTAAATTTCTACATGTTTTTTAATTCTGGAGGACTGTTTTCTGATCCTCCTATGCTTTCATTATTTATCAAAGATCCTTTGAGCATATATCTTCTGTGGGCCAGATACTGTTATAGGTGCTAGATGTGCTAAACTCTGTTTACTAGATCTATTTTTTCCCCATTAACAATAGGCAATATTATCCTAAGAAAATAATTTGTAGTGGTTTTTTTTTTTTTGGCTTTGTAGCTGCTAAATCCTGAAGATGACCTCTTACCAGGAAAGATTCGAGACAGCAATCGTTCAACCCTCTTAGCAACAATTCAGGAACATGGTTACCCCACAATCAACTTGGGAATTGTGGGAGACAAGTAAGTATTGGATTTTATTTTGAAGTTGTTATTGTACAAATATGAATTTTGGGAGTACTAACTAGGCGGGATTGTTGCTAAAGAGAAAGAAATTTAATACCATAATTTTCACTTATTTCATTCTTCAGAAGTCAAAGAATTATGGAGATGTCTATGTCCTTTAGCGATAGACATTTTCCTGGAATGCCTTTTACAATAGGAGAAATACGTTGCTCTGCTTTGGGTGTTATTCCTATTCATACTTTTACTTATGTCAAGAAAGATAGGGAAGACATGGGTGAGAAGAGTAAGAAGGAAATGTCAAAATTAGTACTAACTGATTCTTTGAAGTTTAAATACAATTATTTTCTAGGACTTTTATATTGATTTTTGTATTCTTATAAAACCTGAGTTTCTCCAGGCTTCACCCACTTGTAAATACAAAGGGAGGCACATTGACTATAATTGCCCATCTCTGAGAGCATATTACCCCATTTACTAAATTAACTCAGCCCTCTGCTAAATTCTCCAAGTATTTCCATAAATTTCCAACTGCGTCTCCAGCTCCAGCTGCACATGCAATCAAAAACAAGTCTGCTCTTTCTGAGCATCCCACTTCCATGCAACACTGCTGTTCAGCCATCTTTCACCAGGCACTATTTCCAGTTCACCAGAGGTGTGCCTGCTCTTAGTAACACTCAAACAACAGCCTGCTGGAGACAAAGCTAGGAGACATATCTGAGTGATGGATGCCCTGATGTATCTGTCACCCATAATTGCCCCTTTCTGTCTTATCACCACCTTGTCACTGAGCAAAGCTCATTATGCCTGGATCCTCCTTCCCTTAAGATGAGTGCTTTCCCAGGGCTCAAATATGCTCTTGAAAAGGCTCTGTCCTACCATTTCGCAAGGTATGCTGGGACTCCTATAAACCCCAGTTTAGGCTCAAACTGGACACAATGTAGTCCAAACCTGGAGCACAGCGTCTTGCTAGTAACCTGAAAGGCAGTAGTTATAATGTTAATCTCACCTTTTAAACTTCTCTTCTTTCCTCCTGATTTTTTTCTTTCTCTGTGGACACTGGAGTAGAGTCTGTGACACATATTTTCAAACATCATTTTATTTTTTTAATTCACCATTTGTATTTACCTGAAAGTTTAGTTCTAGAGAAGTCCATAGGTAAGTAACCAGCCAACTTAGAACCCATGCTGGTGAAGCCAGTGCTGCAGGTTACCTAGTATCACCCTGACCCAGTCTCCGTAGCCCTGGGAAGGGATAGAAAGAACCCAGTGAAAAAAAGCAGGGAGGGTTGAATTTGGACCTGACTGGTAACCCATCCTTTCATATATATAAACTTCCAAGCATCTAAAAATTATCCTGATGCAGATACACCTTTAAAGAAGGCAAAAAGTAATTTCTGAGAGGAGGTAGGATGAATCCAAGAGTTCCAACAGCACAGAACAGACCTGAAACTCTAGGGAACAAATGCACCAGATTTAGAATTTGTTTCCCAGCCACCACTGACTTTGGCCCTGCCTCCAAGTGCATTAATAAGCTCTAAGAACTATTATAAGGTAAAAGGTGCTTTTTGTTTGTGTGTATCATTTTTACCTTATGCTGTCTTGACTATAATTCTGTTCATTCTCTCCCCCTAATGTTGTACTTTTGTATTAAAATAAAAAGCTAACTTGATATATACTATATATACTGCCATTACCTTACTACAAAGGCCAAAACACCATTGAAAGGTTCCTATGTTGATATGCTAATATTTGATTTTCTAGGACCAGCTGTTGATTCGTTGTAGACATTTCCTAATAATTAATGTTGCTATTACATGTAACTTCAAAATGTCCCTTGAAACAACAGCATATAAAGAACAACAAAACTTACAAGCAAGATATAGGCAATTTTGAGAATATGTACATCTTTAGTATATTCTTTTCTTGGATTTAATACCTTACATAAAACTGAGAACAATTTTTTTTTAAATACAATTGATGCAAATCTAAACTTTCTCAGCCTTAGAGTGCTGTATTGAAGAGGCCCAGAGTAAATGGTTTAAAATGCAGAGGTGGAATGTGGGAGGAAAGAATTTATAACTGTTCAGATGGAAATCTGTGCTGGGAATTTAGCAAAGGAAACAACGCACATTTAATCTGCAGCCTGTTGATATTCTGTGAAGGTTGTCTCCCTCTTCATCCTTCTCTTTCCTATATAGCCATTTGCTAGTGAAAGCTAATGTTGTTATACAGAAGCCTCTATGTGAAGCTCTCCAGGGAAACAAGCAGGGTCACGGGAGAAACTACCCTATGTTTAAAGCAGGGAGAGAAATAGCTCAAGAATGTCAGCAAGCACAGAACCCTTACTCAGCTATGCCAGATAAGAGTAGGGGGTAAGAGTGCTATTCTTGTTATTTTTAAAAGGTTTCAGTCTGGGTTTAAATTCTGTATGATTCTACTTCTTAGCTCTTATTCTTATCACCTACCATGACTTTAACAATAAATGTTAAAATTGAAGGGTAAGACTCTATAACTTATTTGGATTGACCTGGATGAATTTTGCCTTTGTTTCTTGTACATTTCATTTAAAAAGAGGGTACAGTGGAGCTTATGGGAGGGGTGCTTCAAATACGTGAGCATTAACTACATTTTTAAAACATTCATTTTTAACTATTATGTGAATATTAAAACACATTCCTTAGACATATTTTCTCTCATTGTGTGGAACACAATACCATTGTGGTTCCTAGCGTTTTTCTCTAAAAAGACAAATTTTTTACAATGTAAAAAAAATTTTATTGAGGTATAATTTACAATGTTATATTAGTTTCAGGTGTACAACATAGTGATTCAGAATTTTTATAGATTATACATCATTTAAAGTTATAAAATATTGGCTGTATTCCTGTGCTATACAATACATCCTTGTAGCTTATTTATTTTATACATACTAGTTTGTACCTCTTAATCCTCTACTCCTTAATCCCTCTTCTCTTCCCTCTCCCCACCGGTAAACACTAGGTTTTTTTTCGATATAT
Organism: Aethalodelphis obliquidens; assembly: GCF_003676395.1. Taxonomy (NCBI): domain Eukaryota; kingdom Metazoa; phylum Chordata; class Mammalia; order Artiodactyla; family Delphinidae; genus Aethalodelphis; species Aethalodelphis obliquidens. Next base: position 40,245,823 of record NW_020837954.1, read on the forward strand.
GTGGGTCTGTTTCTGTTTTGTTATACTCACTAGTTTGTTTTATTTTTTAGATTCCACATATAAGTGATATCATACAGTATTTGTCTTTCTCTATCTGACTTATTTCACTAAGCATGATACACTCCAGGTCCATTCATGTTGTTGCAAATGGCAAAAGTTTTTTCTTTTTCATGGCTGAGTAGTATTCCGTTGTATATACCACATCTTCTTTATTCATTCGTCTGTTGATGGACTTTTAGGTTACTTCCATATCTTGGCTGTTATAAATAATGCTGCTGTGAACACTGGGGTACATGTATCTTTTCAAATTAGTGTTTTGGGATATATACCCAGGAATGGAGTGGCTGGGTCATATGGTAGTTCAGTTTTTAGTTTTTTGAGAAGCCTCCATACTGTTTTCCACAGTGGCTGTACCAATTCACATTCCCACCAACAGCATAGAAGGGTTACCTTTTCTCCACATTCTCACCAACATTTGTTACTTGTGGTCTTTTTGATAAAAGCCATTGTGGCAAGTGTGAAGTGATATCTCATTGTGGGTTTGATTTGCATTTATCAATGATTAGCAGTGTTGAGCATCTTTTCATGTGCCTATTGGCCTTGTGTATGAAAAAGACTAGCTTTTAAACCCAGAGATGTTCATTGAACTTGCCCAGCAATATACAAGTTAGTGGCAGAGGTGGAAATGGAATCTAAGTTTCTTGAAAGTAACAATCCACAATTCTCATTATGAAGACAAGATAATATCATTATGCAGATATTTCATTTTAGCTAGAACAGGAAGGATAAATAGGATTTGTGTATTTAGAAAAAGAGAGTATGTTAACCAAGTAGGAAACGGAATGAACAAAAATAGAGAAGTAGAAAGAATAGTTTACTCAGGTCAGGCCAGACTGTTTAGAGTAGGAGGTTCAGGTAAAAGGATAATATGTGTAAATTTGGTGGAAATTTGAAGCCAGATTTTGAAAGGTTTTGTAATCCAGGCAGCACTACCCAATTTGGTTAAATTTGCAGCTTTTTTAAAAAGCAGAATTAACATAGTAAACTATATTTTGGAAAGATAATTTGCCCAAGTTGTATCACATGAGCTAAAGTTGGAGACCTACTAGCAATAAGAACAATACAGTTTGTTTATTCATTGTCCAGTTAGTCAGGAAGTATTAATTGTGTACCTATTTGAATCACCTGGAGATCTTATTAAAAATGCTGATTGTGATTCAGCAAATCTGGAGTGGGCCAAGATTTTGCATTTCTAACAAGTTCCCAAGAATACCAAGCCACTGGTTCATGGATCACAGGAAGTAACAAGGGTATATGGTAAACTTAATCATGATTCTACTATGAATTTTAAACCAAAGGCTCTTGAAGATTCAAAACTGAAATAGATATAGATCTTGTCCTTAAAATTACATGTACTGTAAATGCACTATAAATTACAGCCTAGTAATAAAGATGTTTTAGAAAGTTCCAGAGCTTATGCTCAAATTTGGAAGTAGAATTTTTAAAAAAGAGATTAAATCGAAAGACATTTTGAAGGCTATTACATAGAACAGAAGGGTGTCAGTGTTGATTCATCTTCATCTGGATTGCAAAGCCTCATCAAAATGGTATGTGTCTGTAAACACAAATAAAATGCCTGCATAACCCAGCTATTAGGTCTCTCTACCACAATTTTACATTCCTCTCCAGCAATACACCATTTCAACTTCTTCATTCTCCGTTTGTAGTTTATTCTTTCTTGTTTTGGCAGCTTCTCTTCCTATGCTCATTCCAGAATGGAAGTGTCACCATGGCTCACCCTTGACCTTTTTTCCTTCTAATTCTGTATGCTATTGACTCCCAGATCTTATCTCTGTCTTGAGCTCCATGCCTAGATCCACCTGCTTACTAGGTATATTTTCTTTAAGTTCAATAGGCAGAGCAAATTCAACATGTAAAATTAAATTCATTGGGCTTCCCTGGTGGCACAGTGGTTGAGAGTCTGCCTGCCGATACAGGGGACACGGGTTCGTGCCCCGGTCCAAGAAGATCCCACATGCCGCGGAGCGGCTGGGCACGTGAGCCATGGCTGCTGAGCCTGTGCGTCCGGAGCCTGTGCTCCGCAACGGGAGAGGCCACAACAGTGAGAGGCCTGCGTACCAAAAAAAAAATAAAAAATAAAAAAAAATAAATTCATTTTCCTTCCTTTCCTTTCTCACTGCGCCTCCCACTTCCATCTTACTCCATTTCTTTGAGTTCTTCTAGCTCAGTGACTGTGCCCACCAGCCACCCAGTCACCCGAGCCATAAGAAACCTGAATGGAAAGCTTCTGTCTCTCACTCAGCCCTATATTTAAATCCCATACAGTTTCCCTCATCAGTACTTCTGTACATTCCTATCTCTTCATTTCTACCATCCTGGCTTAGTTTGGGGCTCCGTTTACTTTTTGTCTAGGCACATGAGGCTATCATCTTAACTGGTCTCCCTGCCTCAAGCCTTGTTTTCCTCTGACTCACCCTCTATTCTGCTACAAATATGATCTTTCTAAGGTGCCAATTATATACTTGTGGCAGAATTGGGGTTTTATTATATGTGGGTAAGTATACTCTAATAATCCAACAAACTTTTATGAAGTGTTATGCTATATCAGATGTTGTCTCAGTCTTTGGTACTACAGAAATGAGTAAGATAGTTATTAGTAAGAACTACAAAAAAGTTTTCAATTCTATTTCACTCCTGTCTTTCCTCCCCACCCAATCCACATCCATTTTCTCCAGCCTCCTCACTCCAAACATGCCAGTCTTTTCCTGGAAAGAGATACTAATCTTTACTTACTACCTACTATATATATAGTACTATACTACATTCTTTCACTTACTTATCTTATTTAGGCCTCATGAAACAACCAATCCAGATAAGTGTCTTTTATCCCCATTTTGTAGATAATAATACTGAAGCTAAAAAAAATTAAATAAGCTGTTCAGAGTCATACAACTAGTAAAAGACAGAATGAGGAGTCCAACCCAGGCCTGTCAAACTCCAGGGTCTTTCTCCTTTTGCTGTACCATGCTGCCCTCTTAACTGGGCTTAGCACCCACAATTTATTAATATTAAGGTTAATAAACTAAATATTCTATATCCATTTTAATAGATAAAACCCCTAAGTAAATAGTAACTATCAATATTTCAAAAGCCAGAGAGGAAAATTTAGTTTAAATTTTGAATTAAATATTGACTGTAGGTATGAATGAATTATAAGGACTTGAGTTGCAAAATTCTAGATCTTTAGGTGATATAGAAGTGGGAGAAAAAGGCAAGAGGATTTATTACAGTAGCTCAAGTTTACTTTCTGGACCCCTAAATAAAGCTTCTTATTCACTGTAAAATAGACACCTCTCCCTTCCATAAAGAGAAAATCCCCTTCCTTTTATAATTTCTTATTTTATCTTTCCTCCCATAACTACTAGAGCCACTTTTGCAGCATTTATTACCTCTGGGTAATTTGTTATAACAAGTTCATAGTATCTTCCAGGGGGTGGGAAGGAGTGGAGAGAGGAGAATGGGAAAGAGGAGAAGAGAGCGTGCATGCAATGTAAATAATGGTAATTTGGTATTCAGACCTACATTAATTCAATTTATAAATGACTGAGATTCACAAGTGGCTACCCTATTCTAACCTTTCCCCTACTCACCATCTAAGCTCCTCTGTCAGTACTTTTAAGAGAAGGGAAGCTTTTTGAGAAGTGAAAGGGGAAAAGCCATGAACAGCAAGAAACTTTAAAAGAACAATTAATCTCCTTATTCCCTGACTCTCAAGACCCAGTCTGTTTAGGAGAGGTGTTTTATTAAGCCCAAATATCCTCCACATTGGCTAAATGTGTTTGTTCTGTTCACTTTGCTGTACTTCTTGATAATCTAATATTTAGAGGTGCATTTGTGTTTAAAAGTATTCTACCTGAGAGTGAGTTGTTCACATATTAATATTTAATAGTTCAAATCAGACATGCAACATCTGGGTAAATCTGCTGTCCTAAATAAACAGGAACTAATCACTTAGAACTTAGAGTTCTTTGACTCATAGGGCAAATCCTGAACAGGACCACATCAGAACCTTAGCATAGCAAGATACTGTAGGCATGGCAAGAAGTACCTTTGACAGCAGGAAAGGACTCTAGAAAGGTAGATAGGAAGAGAACTTAAACAAATGCTTTCCATTTCAACATTCTTTCTTCAGTCTTCCACCTTGTTTCCAAAATTCAGGTTAATACTAAAGCATAATTCAGCAACATATTAGTAACATTATGAGCTAAATGAAGATTTGGTTTTTTGTTTTTAACTACCCTGGAGTCTTGCCCGCCATCTGTAATATTATTTTTAAAGGAATGTGTTCCAGGTTCCCAACAGCCAATTTCTCATATAGACTCTGGGAACATAATCTGTGAGTTAGGAACTACCTGTGCGAAAAAAGACTCTCCTGAAGCAGTCAGCTTACTACTGACTGTATACTGTCTTTCAGTGCTGTTTAAGGAGTTGTATTGGGTTGGCAAAAAAGTGCCTTCAGTTTTTAAGTAAAAATAAAAGACACATTTTTCATTTTCACCAAGAACTTTATCAAGCAACATATTCACCCTTTTGTTCGACTACCTTTGCCATTTTTCAGGCAACTTTGTAATTCCATCTTCCCAAAACTTATCCTTTTGAGCAAAGAACTGTTCCAGGTGCCTTTTACAGTCTTCCAGGGAATTGAAATTTTTTCCATTAAGAGAATTTTTGAATAAATGGAAATCCAAAGGTGCAATGTCTGGTGAATACGGCGGATGAATCAGAACTTCCCAGCCAAGCTCTAACAGTTTTATCCTGCTCATCAAAGAAGCATGCGATCTTGAGTTATACTGATGGAAGATTATGCATTTTCTGTTGACTAATTCCAGACGCTTTTCGTTGAGTGCTGCTTCCAGCTGGTCTAACTGGGAGCAGTACTTTTTGGAATTAGTCATTTGGTTTTCCAGAAGGAGCTCATAATAGAGGACTCCCTTCCAATCCCACCATATATAAAGCATCACCTTCTTTGGGTGAAGACCGGCTTCTGGTGTGGTTGGTGGTGGTTCATTTCGCTTGCCCCACGATCTCTTCCATTCCACATTGTCGTACAGTATCCACTTTTCATCGCCTGTCACAATTTGTTTTAAAAACAGACCGTTTTCATTACGTTTAAGTAGAGAATCGCATGCAGAAGTACGGTCAAGAAGGTTTTCTTCACTTAATTTATATGGAACCCAAACATCAAAGCGATTAACATAACTAAGTTGGTGCAAATGATTTTCAGTGCTTGATTTGGATATTTTGAGTATGTCAGCTATCTCCCATGTGGTATGACGTTGATTGTTCTCAATTCATGTCTCCATTCTCGATTTGATCACTATCAACTTCAACTGATCTACCCAACCGTGAAGCATTGTCCAGCGAGAAATCTCCAGCACGAACCTTCGCAAACCACTTTTGACATGTTGGATCAGTCACAGTACTGCACAAATCTTTTTTTGCGTTTTAGTTGCGTTTTTACCTTTCGTGAAATAATAAAGCATAATATGCTGAAAATGTTGCTTTTTCTCCTCCATCTTCAATATTAAAATGGCTACAGGGCTTCCCTGGTGGCGCAGTGGTTGGGAGTCCGCCTGCCGATGCAGGGGACGCGGGTTCGTGCCCCAGTCTGGGAGGATCCCACGAGCCGCGGAGCGGCTGGGCCCGTGAGCCATGGCCGCTGAGCCTGCGCGTCCGGAGCCTGTGCTCCGCAGCGGGAGAGGCCACAGCGGTGAGAGGCCCGCGTACCGCAAAAAAAAAAAAAAAAAAAAAAAAATGACTACACAAAAATTCACAGATTTTGATAAGTCTTTTTTTAAATGCACACTGATATGACAGCTGTCACATACAATCAAACAAAATTGTTTAGAATGAAGGTAAAGGCAACTAAGTGCTGCTAGAGCCATCATACAGAAAAAAACGATCGAACCTTTTGGCCAACCCAATAATTAGTAGTAGGACGGTGAAACATTTTAAAATGGGTGTAACATGATCACCTTCTCTTCCTGGTCCAGTTCTATTATGAACTTCTTAGGCCATTGTTCTAGATATTCTAGGTATACGTTTTCTTTTTTCTTCTTTTTTATTTATTTTCTTGTTTATTTACTATTTTTTTTTATTGAAGCATAGTTGATTTACAATATTATACAAGTTTTAGGTGTACAACATAGTGATTCAAAATTTTTATAGATTATATTCCATAGATAGTTATTATAAAATGTTGGCTATATTCCCTGTGCTATACAATACATACTTGTAGCTTGTCTATTTTGTACATAGTAGTTTGTACCTCTTAATCCTCTACCCCTGTCTTGTCCCTCCTCCTTTCCCTCTCCACACTGGTAAACACTAGTTTGTTCTCTGTATCTGTGAGTCTGTTTCTGTTTTGTTATATTCACTAGTTTGTTGTATTTTTTAGATTCCACATATAAGCAATAACATTCAGTATTTGTCTCTCTCTGTCTGACTTATATTATTAAGCATAATACCCTCCAGGTCCAGCCATATTGTTGCAAATAGCAAACTTCCATTCTTCTTTATGGCTGAGTAGTATTCCTTAGTCTATATACACTACATCTTCTTTATCCATTCACCTGTTGATGGACATTTAGGTTGCTTCCAAACTTGGCCATTGTAAAGAATGCTGTTATGAACATTGGAGTGCATGTATCTTTTCAAATTAATGTTTTCATTTTCTTTGGATATATACCCAGGAGTGGAATGCTGGGTCATATGGTAGCTCTATTTTTATTTTTTTTGAGGCATCTCTGTACTGTTTTCCACAGTGGCTGCACCAATTTACATTCCCACCAACAGTGTACAAGGGTTCCCTTTTCTCCACATCCATGCCAACATTTGTTACCTGTGGTCTTTTTGATGATAGCCATTGTGACAAGTGCAAAATGATATCTCATTGTGGTTTCAATTTGCATTTCTCTGATGATTAGCGATGTTGAGCATCTTTTCTTCTGCCTCTTGGCCATCATATATCTTCATTGGAAAAATGTCTATTAAGTTCTTATGCCCATCTTTTAATCAGGGTGTTTGGGGTTTTTTTTAATATTGAGTTGTATGAGCTGTTTATATATTTTGGATATTGATCCCTTATTGGTCATATCATTTGCAAATATTTTTTCTCATTCCGTAGGTTCTTTTTTCATTTTGCCAATGGTTTCCTTTGCTGTGCAAAAACTTTTGAGTTTAATTAGGTCCCATTTATTTATTTTTGCTTTTGTTTCCTTTGCCTTAGGAGACAGCTCCAAAAAATTATTGCTACAATTTATGTCAAAGAGTGTTCTGGGTTTTCTTCTAGAAGTTTTATGGTTTCTGGTCTGACATTTAGGTCTTTAATCCATTTTTAGTTTATTTTTGTATATAGTATGAGAAAGTGTTCTACTTTAATTCTTTTACATATGGCTGTCCAAGTCTCCCAGCACCACTTATTGAAGAGACTGTCTTTTCTCCACTGTACATTCTTGCCTTCTTTGTCATAGATTAATTGACTACCACAGGGGCCTGGGTTTATTTCTGGGCTTTCTATTATATTCCATTAATCTATATTTCTGTTTTTGTGCCAGTACCATACTGTTTTGATTACTGTAGCTTTGTAGTATAGGCTGAAGTCAGGGAGTCTGATTCCCCCAGCTCTGTTTTTCTTTCTCAAGATTGCTTTGGCTATTCAAGGTCTTTTGTGTTTCCATACAAATTTTAAAAATTTTTGTTCGAGTTCTGTGAAAAATGCCATTGGTATTTTTTAAGGATTACATTGAGTCTGTAGATTGCCTTGTGTTGTGTGGTTGTTTTAATTCTTCCAATCCATGAACACGGTGTATCTTTCCATCTGTTTGTGTGGTCTTCAATTTCTTTCATCAGTGTCTTATAGTTTTCTAAGTACAGATGTTTTACCTCCTTATGTGGGTTTATTCCTGGGTATTTTATTCCTTTTATTGTGATTATAAATGGGGTTGTTTCCTTAATTTCTTTTTCTGATCTTTTGTTGGTAGTGTATAGAAATGCAACAGATTTCTGTATATTAATTTTGTATCCTGCACCTTTACTGAATTCAGTGATGAGCTCTAGTAGTTTTCCGGTGGCGTCTTTAGGGTGTTCTAATGTATAGTATTATGTCATCTGCAACAGTGACAGTTTTACTTCTTCCCTTCCAATTCGGATTCCTTTTATTATTTTTCTTGTCTGATTGCTGTGTCTACAACCTCCAATACTATGGTGAAGAAAAGTGGTGAGAGTGCGCATCTTTGTCTTGTCCCTGATCTTAGAAGAAATGCTTTCAGCTTTTCACCATTGAATATAATGTTAGCTGTGGGCTTATCATATATGGCCTTATTATGTTGGGGTATGTACCCTCTATACCCACTTTATTGAGAGTTTTTATCATACATAAATGTTGAATTTTGTCAAAAGTTTTTTCTGCATCTGTTGAGATGATCATATAGTTTTTATTCTTCAATTTGCTAATGTGGTGTATCACACTGATTGATTTGCAGATATCAAGCCAGCCTTGCATTCCTGGGATAAATCTCACTTGATCATGGTGTGTGATCCTTTTAATGTATTGTTGGATTTGGTTTGCTAATATTTTGTCCAGGATTTTTGCATCTACATTCATCAGTGATATTGGTCTGTAATTTTTTTGTGTGTGTGATATCTTTGTCTATATTGGTATCGGGGTGATGCTGACCTCATAGAATGAGTTTAGAGGCATCCTTCCTCTGCAATTTTTTGGAATAGTTTGAGGAGGATAGATGTTAATTTTTCTCTAAATGTTTGGTAGAATTCACCTGTGAAGCCATCCAGTCCTGGACTTTCGTTTATTGGAAGTTATTTGGTTACTAATTCAGTTTCATTACTGGCAATTGGTCTGTTCATGTTTTCTAATTCTTCCTGGTTCAGTCTTGGGAGATTGTACATTTCTAGGAATTTGTCCATTTCTTGCAGGTTGTCCATTTTATTGGTACATAGTAGTTTTTATAATCTCTTATGATCCTTTGTATTTCTGTGGTATCGGTCATAACTTTGCCTTTTTCATTTCTGATTTTATTGATTTGGGTCCTCTCTCTTTTTTCCTGATGAGTTGGCTAAAGTTTTACCCAATTTGCTTATCTTTTCAAAGAACCAGCTCTTAGTTTCATTGATCTTTCCTATTGTTTTTTCAGTCTCTATATCTTTTATTTCTGCTCTGATGTTTATGATTTCTTTCCTTCAACTAACTTAGGTTTTTGTTTGTTCTTTTTCTACTTCTTTCAGGTGTAAGATTAGGTTGTTTATCTTAGATTTTTCTTGTTTCCTGGGGTAAGCTTGTATTGCTATAAACTTCCCTCTTAGAATTGCTTTTACTGAGTTCCATAGATTTTGGATCATTGTGTTTTCGTTTTCATTTGCCTCCGGGTATTTTTATTTCTTTCATTTTTTCAGTAATCCATTGGTTGTTTAATAGCATATTGCTTAGCCTCCATGTGTTTGTGTCTTTTGCAGTTTTATTTTTTCTGGTATTTGATTTCTAGTCTCATAGCATTATGGTCAGAAAAGATGTTTGATATTATTTCAATTTTCTTAAGTTTACCGAGGCTTGTTTTGTGGCCTAGCATGTCATCTGTCCTGGAGAATGTCCCATGTGCACTTGAAAAGAATTTGTATTCTCCTACTTTTGGATGAAATGTTCTATATATATCCATTAACTCCATTTGATCTAATATATCATTTAAGTCCAATGTTTTCTTATTGATTTTCTATCTGGATGATATTTCCATTAATGTGAGTGGTTTGTTAATGTCCCCTACTGTTACTGTGTTACTGTAAGTTTCTTCCTTTATGTTTGTTAATATTTGCTGTATGTATTTTGGTGCTCCTATGTTGGGTGCATATATATTTACAATTGCTATATCTTCCTGTATTGATCCCTTGATCATTATGTAACATCCTTCTTTTTCTCTTGTACAATTTTCGTTTCAACATCTATTTTGTCTGGTATAAGTATTGCTACCCCAGCTTTTCTTTTGATTTCCATTTGCATGGAGTACCTTTTTTTCATCCCCTCATGTTCAGTCTGTGTGTGTCTTTAGATCTGAAACAAGTCTCTTGTAGGCAGCATATATATAAGTCTTGTTTTTGTATTCATTAAGCCATTCCGTGTCTTTTGATTGGAGCATTTGGTCCATTTACACTTAAAGTCATTATGGATAGGTATGTATTTATTGCCATTTTGTTATTTGCTTGGGGGTTGTTTTTGTAGTTCTTTTTTGTTCCATTCTTCTTTTGTTCTCTTCCCTTGTGGTGTGATGGCTATCTTTATTGTTATGTTTGGATTCCTTTCCTTTTTCTGTGTGTGTATCTATTATAGATTTTTGGTTTGTGGTTACCATGAGGTTTATATATATAGCAATTTACATATATATATGTATACGTGATTATTTTAAGTTACTGATCTCTTAAGTTCAAAAACATTTTAACAACCCTGCATTTTTACTCACCTTCCCTCAAAATTACTATTTTTAACATCATATTTTATGTCTGTTTGTTTTGTGAATCCCTTAACTGCTTATCATGGATATAAATGATTTTGCTACTTTCGTCTTTTAACCTCCTTACTTGCTTTGTATGTGGTTGACTTTTACTGTATATTTGCCTTTATGATGATCTTTTTCCTTTCATAATTTTCATGTTTCTAATTGTGGCCTTTTCTTTTTCACTTAGAGAATTCCCTTTAACATTCATTGTGAAGCTGCTTTGGTGGTGCTGAACTCTTTATGTTTTCCTTGTCTGTGAAACTTTTGATCTCTTCATCAAATTTGAATGAGAGTCCTGCCAGGTAGAGTATTCTTTGTTGTAGGTTTTCCCCTTTCATCACTTTAAATATATTGTGCCACTCCCTCTGGCCTGCAGAGTTTCTGCTGAAAAGTCAGCTGATAGCCTTAGGGGAGTTCCTGTGTATGTTATTCATTGCTTTTCCCTTGCTGCTTTTAATATTCTCTCTTTATCTTTAATTTTGCTATTTTAATTACTAGTGTGTCTTGGTGTGGTCCTCTTTGCGTTGATCCTGTTTGGGACTCTCCATGCTTCCTGGGCCTGGCTGTCTGTGTCCTTTCCCAGGTTAGGGAAATTTTCAGCTGTTACGTCTTCAAATATGTTCTTTGCCACTTTCTCTCTCCTCTTCTCCTCTGGGACCCCTATAATGAAAATGTTAATACATTTGATGTTATCCCAGAGGTCTCTTAAATTGTCCTCATTTTTTAAATTCTTTTTTCTTTTTTTTCTTCAGCTTTAGTGACTTCCACTAGTCTGTCTTCCAGCTCACTGATCTGTTCCTCTGTATCACCTAGTCTACTGTTGATTCCTTCTAGTGTATTTTTCATTTCAGTTATCATGTTCTTCATCTCTGGTTCTTCTTTATATTTTCTAAGTCATTGTCAAAAAATTCTAACTTCTCACTCTGTTCATCCATTCTTCTCCCTAGTTCTTTGATTATCTTTACGATCATTACCTTGAGCGCTTTCTGGGGTGCATTGCCTATCTCCATGTCACTGAGTTCTCCTTCTGGGGTTTTATCTTGTTCCTTCATTTGGAACATGTTTCTCTATCACCTCATTTTGCCTAACTTGCTGTTTTTTATTTCTATGTATCTGGTAGGTTGGTTACATTTTCTGATCTTGAAGAAGTAGCCTTTTGTAGAAGACTTCCTATGTATCCCAGCTGTGCACCCTCCTCTGGTCACCAGAGCTATGTGCTATAGGGGTGTCCCCTATGTGGGCTATGTAGATCCTTCTGTTTCAGCAGGCTGACTACTCTGGGCAATCTGGTAGGTGTGACTGGCCCCCAGTTTTGTTGGTTACCAGGCGCTGCCTTGTACAGAGCTGCCAGCTACTGGTTGGTGGGGCTGGGTCACAAGACAGCTAGCTGCAGAATCCCAGGGTGTCCAGGGCTATTGCTGGCTCACTGGTGGGTGAAGTTGGAGTCCAGGACATCCTGGGGCTGGTACCCACCTACCAGTGGGTGAAGCCAAGTCTTGGAGCTAGTGCTGGCCCATTGGCAGGGTTTGGCTGCGGGGCCCGGTGGTCTCAGAGCTGGTGTCAGACCACTGGTCATTGGGGCATTCCTGACACAGCTGGCTGTGGAGTCCAGGGTGTCCCAAAGCTTGTGTTGGCTTGCTGTTGGGCAGTGTAGGGGCCCAGCCAGTCCCAGGGCAGGTAGTGGCCTGCTGGTGGGTGGTCTGGGTCCTGCCACAGTGGGCTGTGGACCTGCAGTTGTCCCAGGCCTAGCATTCTCGTCCAAGGTTCCTGCTATTGCGTGAGACTGCTCCCAAGGCTAAAACAGGCACACTGGTAGGTGGGATCGGGACCCAGGGATTCTGAGGCTGGTGCCTGCCCACTACTAGGTGGAACTGTGTCCCAGTATCTCTGACTGCAGAGTCTTGGGGGTCTCAGGTCTAGTGCCTATGCAGTGGTGTGTGGGGACAGGTCCTGTGCCCTCAGTTGGGCAAGGCCGTGTCCAGGGGTGGCTGTGGGCTCAGGGGATCTTAAGGCAGCCTGTATGCTGGTGAGTGGAGCTGTGTCCTGGCTCAATTAGTTGCTTGACCCAAGGCATCGCAGTACCAATGCCTACAAGGTTGATGGGCAGAGGTGGGGCTGGGTATTGAGACTAATAAGCTAGAGGGAGGATTCCAAAAAGGCATTTGCCAGCACCAGTGTCCACGTAGCAGAACAAGCTCTCAAAAATGGCTGTCGCCAATGTCTGTTTCCCCAGGGTGATCTCCAGTTGTCTCCTGCCTCTCCAGGAGACTCTCCAAGATCAGCAGGTAGGTCTGACCCAGGCTCCTTTCAAATTACTGCTTCTTCCCTGGGTCCCAGAGCATGTGAGATTTTGTGTGCCCTTTAAGAATTTAGTCTCTATTTCCCACAATCCTCTGGGACTCCTGAAAGCAAGCCCCGCTGACCAACAGAGCCAAATGTTTTGGGGGCTCGTCTTCCTGGTACAGGACCCCCAGGCTAGGGAGCTTGATGTGGGGCTCAGACCCCTTGCTTCTTAGGGAGCACCTCTGCAATTTTAATTATTCTCCCATTTGTATGTCACCCACCTGGGGGTTTGGGTCTTGACTATACTATGACTTCACCCCTCCTACCCATCTTGTTGTGCTTCCTTCTTTATGTCTTTAGTTATAGTATCTTTTCTGGTAGGTTCTGGTCTTTTTCATTGATAGTTGTTCTGTAAATAATTCTAAAATTTTTGTGCCTATGAGAGGAGGTGAGTCCTGGATCCTTCTACTGTGCCATCTTGGGAACGCCCCCCGCCCAACTATACATTTTTAATGTAACTTTTTTTTTTTTTTTTTTTTTTGACCTAGCCTCATGGCATGTGGGATCTTAGTTCCCTGACCAGGGATCAAACCCGCACCCACTAGAGTGGAAGCGTGGAGTCTTAACCACTGGACTGTGAGGGAAGTCCCTAATGTGCCTTTTTAATCTTAGAACAAATAAACATTCATTGAAGAAAATTTAGAAAATATAGATTTTTTTTAAAGCAAAGGAAATTAACACATAATCCTGTTACCCAACATTACTCTTCTTCTATTCTTTAATTCTATGCATGTATACAGTTTATGTGTATGTGAATGTGTATTAAAAAACAAAGAAATTATACTTATTTTTGCCTTCCATTTTCCTTCCCTCCATTTTTATACTCAGTATACCATAAACATCTGTCCATATCATTACATAGTACTCCGCTATGTCATTTTAATGCCTACATATTATTCTCTAGTAAAAAGTATAATTTGACTGATTTATACAATCACTTGTTGTCAGACATTAGATTGTTCCTAATCTTTCTCAATTGTGAGTAATTGATGAAGACCTTATAACTAAATCTTGGCATACACCCACAATTATTTGAGAGTGTTTTTAAATTTTTTATTTTATTAGCTTTACGACCATTTGTTGAGTGTCTGCCGTATGCAAAGCTATATTGATACCAGGGATAAAATGATAAATAAAACAACTGCTATCCTCAACTGCTTGCTGGTAGGCATGTGAAACAAGTTGTTCATGGCTTTATCCTTAGCATTTAGAACGTTGCCAGCACATAGTAGCTACTCAATAAATGCCAGGAAGTAACAGGAAAGGAAAGAGGGGGACACTGAATATGGTCTGAATATGAAACTAGTCAAACCTAGTGATTTCAAACTGGCACAAATTAGTTTGTGTTTACAGGGGTTAACTATAATACTTCTAAGCTACATCCTATTTCTACTTTGAATATGGAACAGTAGATATCCTAGTTTTCTTTTCCCCATGGCTGGTTCAATAACCTGTTAGCTTCCTTTTGTTCTCCTAGGCAGCATGAAATACTGTTTCCTACTGTGGAGGAAGTCTAAGACAAATGAGGATGTTTGCATACGTACATAAGTACAGAGTATTATATGTGCCATGACAATTGTGGCCAGACTTGGTTAAGATATTGGTCATTTAGCACATATGTGCTTCTCTGTTTTTACATTTTTTCTCTTTTCCCTCAGTGTCCTGATGTGGCCTAAACAGGGTGGGAAAAGGATTTGTTCATATTGAGCCAGTGTTGTTTTCTTTCCCAACATGTAAGCTCCATGAAATCCAGGACAAGGTATGTCTTGGTAACCCTATGTCTATAGCACTTAGTAGGAGTACCTCTTCTAGATTAGACAACTCTGCTATCTTTTCCTATACCATCCTCCTTTTCCATGGAACCTAGAAACTTCCAACTGTGCAACTGTCCAGAAAAATCTTACAGGGTCCCTTCAAAGTGAGTACAAAAACCTTAGCCATAGGAGCAGACCAGAAAATATGGCACTGACAACAAAATTATATTGGTAACTGAGGTACCTCAGAAAAAAATGCATGATATAAAGCTTTGCACCTAGGATGATTCATTTTATATTTCTGAAGAATGTGGGGCAGGACGGGGGAACAGAATTCCAAATGAATTTAGGAAGCTTCTAACTTTAAAAGTTGGGGAGCTGCTCCCACTGGCTTACATGATCTTACACATTAACATCTTTTTTTTTTTTCCAAAAAAATAATTTTCATTGTCACTCTCATTCACTTCACACACAGTTAATTCTTCCAAGCCATCTTTCACAAAAGGTAAAATGTTTTTCCAGAGTAACATATATGCATTCTGGCACCCGAAAATTTAAGTACAAAATCACTCATTATATTGTGAGGAGCAGGATGGTGATGATTTTAAAGAATCTGTCCAGTTCATGAATATAAACCAATTAACATATCAAGTTCAATGCTTAAAACTACATCTCTGAGAGGTGTTGTCATGTGCAGTAGCAAAGGGAACAGAGTGAGGGACTCAGTTCTCAGTGGGTACATCTCTTCATGCTCCAAAAAGTACTAGATGGTCACAGCAGGTATTAAAAGAAAAAAAAAAACTATAATAAAACATGTCATGCATTCTATCAGGCCAAAAGAAGTAGAGTAACAGAGTGAAAACAAGGTAGATTTGGGGGATTTAATCATTCAATAGATATTAACATCCAAACATTACACATTAACTTCTTAAATATACCAAGCAGTAATTATGATTCAAATACACAAAATCCATTCGAGGAAATCGTTTTAAATAAAGTTCAGCATTGATTAAATTTGTATCATTCCTAAAACTGAGTTTTAACTATTGAGCTGTTTATATTTCTACATAAGTTTTGAAACAGCTTGGTGTAAGGTAGCTAACAAACTGCTGACTTGGACTTTCTAGCCTTTCAAGGCCTGAAAGGCTGGGAAATTCCCTTAATTAAGAAAAGAATTCCCCCTTCTGGAAAATTGCCATCACAGAAGCCTGCCCCACTCAAATCATGCTGGGCTTGCTTGGTTCTGTCATAAATTGATGTTTTGGATTTAAATTGCCTGCTCCTGCTGCTGCCAATTTGTGAAGCTGCCTCTTCGCAGCGAAGCGTAAAACAGAAGGGGAACAGGCACGGAGATAGCAAATTGGATTCTTATAAAACTGACACATTTAGCAGGAATTATCAAGATAGACTTAACAGAGCCCAGTGCCTTACATCCTCCAATTTGTGAACCAAACATATCCTAGCTTCCTAGTGCTTATTTTATAAAACTAGAAATTTCATATTATCAGAATTTAGATCTGAATTTAAATGGTTCTTATCCTCTTTATAAACTGCCAGCTTCCCTTATGGAATAAAGTTTTAATTTTTAAGTCAACATAATGGATTTATTTTCTGATCATTTATCAACAGAGGTCTCTCATTTTCTGTTGGTTAACCAAAAATATTTTTTTTACCATAAAAAACGTGTTTATTGACAAGAGATTCTTCCCATTCTTAATGACAGACTTTTTAGTGGCTACTACATTTGCCTTTTTTAATCCTTAAGAGCTGCTATTACAGTTGATGTTACTGTTTCTTCCAAGAATTACCTCTAGGTATTACTGTAATTTTCGAAATGTTTTTCTCATATGACCTGACTCCCATAAAGAGTAATATGTCCAGAAAGCCTTTCCTAATTATCCCAAACCAATTCTGATCATTCTATTCCACTCAACATTTATAACATTTCTTTTTATATGTATTTTCACTTTAATTAATGTATTTTAAGTTCAATCAGTGTTAATTTATTTGCTCATTTTATTCAGTTTTCTAGATTTTGTCACATGTTTTCTGCACTGGTTTGTACATTTAAAGGCAGTGACCATACTTTGTTCTGTTTTATTATGACTCCATAGTACCTGAAAACCCAGTGAGACTGAAGGAGGACTAAATGATGACTATATGTAGTATATAGTTTGATCCTATACGTGAAGTAGACACCCAGAAAATATTTATAGTTCAGGAATTTATCCTTGACCTCTGAAGAAATTAGTATATGATTAGTTTATCCTTAACTTTTTTTTTTTGTTATCTTGGTATGATCAACTGCCATTATTGTTTTAATCTCCAAATCCTAGAATTTTTTTCTCAGTCTCCCGCTGTCATCTTCACTCATCCTAAAATGATACAGCTCACAGTTGGTGTAACAGATGAAACAGGAAACTAATTAGCAGCTGTTGTCCATCTGTGTGTTTATATTAAATATGTTAAAATAAAACTGCATTTGCATTCTGAATACTCTAAGTCCATAAAATCTAATCTTGGGTAAAGGATCTGTCTTTGTTTTGACTTCTATAGTAGACTATGTGATAAAGCAAAAAAAAGTTTATCCCAGAATCAGGATTACAGTAACTTAAGGCAGATACAATTTTTTCCACTTTTATTGAGATATAATTGACATCCAGCACTATATAAGTTTAAGATGTACAGTATAATCATTTGACTTATAGTAGTTCTATATTTAGTTTTCTAAGGACCCTCCATACTGTTCTCCATAGGATTGTACCAATTTACGTTCCCATCAACAGTGTAGGAGGGTTCCCTTTTCTCCACACCCTCTCCAGCATTTATTGTTTATAGATTTTTTGATGATGGCCATTCTGACCAGTGTGAGGTGATACCTCATTGTAGTTTTGATTTGCATTTCTCTAATATTTAGTGATGTTGAGCATCTTTTCATGTGCCTCTTGGCCATCTGTATGTCTTCTTTGGAGAAATGTCTATTTAGGTCTTCTGCACTGGGCGTATATCCAGAGAAAATCATAATTTGAAAAGATACATGCACCACAATGTTCACTGCAGCACTATTTACAATAGCCAAGACATGGAAGCAACCTAAATGTCCTTCAACAGAGGAGTGGATAAAGAAGATGTAGTACATATATACAATGGAATATTACTCAGCCATAAAAAGAACAAAATAATGCCATTTGCAGCAATGTGGATGGACCTAGAGATTGTCATACTGAGTGAAATAAGTCAGACAGAGAAAGAAAAATATCTATATGATATCGCTTATATATGGAATCCAAAAAAATGGTACACATGAACTTATTTACAAAACAGAAATAGAGTCACAGATACAGAAAACAAACTCATGGTTACAAGGTGGGAAACATGGGGGAGGAATAAATTGGGAGATTGGGATTGACATATACACACTACTATATATAAAGTAGATAACTAATACGGACCTACTATATAGCACAGGGAACTCTACTCAATACTCTCTAATGACCTATATGGGAAAAGAATCTAAAAAAGAGTGGATATATGTATAACTGATTCACTTTACTGTACACCTGAAACTAACACAACATTGTAAATCAACTATACTCCAATAAAAATCTTTTAAAAATCATCTGACCACATCATGAAATGATTACCACAATAAATTTAGTGAACATCCATCATCTCGTATAGATATAAAAGAAAAGAAAAAAACATTTTTTCCTTGTGATGAGAACTCTTAGGATTTACTCTCTTAACAACTTCCATGTATAATACACAGCAGTGTTAGTTATATTAATCATGTTGTACATTACATCCCTAGTATTTATTTATCTTGTAACTGGAAGTTGGTACCTTTCTACCACCTTCATCCAATTCCCCCTCCCCTCACCACCTGCCTCTGGTAATCAAAAGTCCAATCTCTTTTTCTATGGGTTTGTTTGTTTGTTTGTTTGTTAAGTGTAATTGACCTATAACACTATGTTAGTTCCTGGTATACAACATAGTGACTCAATATTTCTATACATTACAAGATGACCACCATAATAAGATTAGTTACCATCTGTTACCATACAAAGATATATTATTATTGACTGTATTCCCACACTGTACATTTTATCTCTTTGACTCATTTATTTTATGTTTGTACCTCTTAATTGCCCTCACCTATTACAGTCATCTCCCCCATCCCCTCCCCTCTAGCAACCACCTGTTTGTTCTCTGTATCTATGACTCTGTTTCTGTTTTGGTTTTTTTTGTTTGTTTTTTTATATTTTAAAATATTTAGATAATGCTATTACATATATTAATAAATATCAACCAAGCAGAGAAATAGGTATAAAAAAATATAACCAGTTATTGACTATTTTTTTAGGGCTTGCTTTAGTAAATCAAGTATTGATCTCTCCCATTTGGAACTTTGCTCTATTCCACTCTCCACTCCTCAGTGAAATGGATTCATTGGTCTTGGCTTCTTCTTAGCAAATCGTAATCCACATAACAAAATATAAGCTGTTCATCTCAGCCAATTTGGTCTTTTCTTTATGAGAAGAGGCTCACAGAAGTCTTCCATGGAGACCCAAAGAAACCATCACCTAAAAGTACGATTTGAAATCATCCACCTGAAACACGTCTTCTCTCCACATTATTTTAATAAGCATTATAAACCTCTCCCCACCTTTTCTCCGAGATTTTCTTCTGACCCAGAATTAGGTGCTTTTCATGGACTCTAAGAAACTTTTCTGTCACACCCTAGGTGTTGTTTTGTTTCTTTTTCTTCTTTTTTTCTTTTTCTGGCTTTTTGCTTTTGCTTTGTTCTTGGTCAGTAAAAGTCATTAAAATGCAGGAATGTGTTTGGAGGCATGGCAAAGCCAGCAGTTAGCTACTCTCTCATTATTGTTCATTAGCAAAAGCAGCGCAGCCTCACCACACCCAGAGGGAAACTTAAGAGTCATCGCAGCCATAAGAAATGCAGTGGATCACTCAAATGTAGTGTTAATCAGTAACTACAAACATTTACATGTGTTTAACAAGTTTGATCTGGAAATTAAAAAATTATCTAAGTCATGAGATATTGAAAATCTTGCAAGAGACAAGATTATTTTTACTGGGAAGTAAGAAAAAACTGAAAAGCCCTATTTATCAAAACCTTAAGATATTCCCCATCAGAGGCAAGATATTTGGTTCTCTCCAGTCAAAGCAGAAGCCTCAATATCCATGAGAAACAACCATCAGTGGAGGGAAGGCATACCTCCCCACGGTCCTTTAGATGGGAAACAAAAGCCCAAAATCTCTTAAATTCTGTGATTAGCATTAGTACTGTCTAGATGTGAGAATGTGTCAGGTTTACCATTGAGGGTATGGAAGGACCACAGCCAACACTTCTTCAATCACAAATGTTATGGTTTTTGAGGGAACTTCGTGCCAGTGTCTCTACATGTTCCCATGAAGAAACAGTTTAGTGCATTTACCAAGGAAGCCTAAGTTAGGAAAATGTTTATGACTCATTTTTTGAAATGCTAAATTAAACTTAAATAGTTAAGTTTACTAAAGTTATAGGGACTATGTTTTAAGTCACAATTTTACTACCCTACTGAAAAATGATGCTAATTATTCTTTAATCCTATTTCCATTTTTTATCAGTCGCATGCAGTGCAGCCACATTGGGTTATAATATGTAGGATCTATACTACTTAGCCAGCTACAGACATACCAAAAAATCACAAACCTTCTCAGTTTTCCCAAATAAAAGGAATTAACTTTAAAAATGTAACTTTTAATAAGAGTTGAGGTGGGTAAAGGAGAAGAATGGAAACCTCTTTCTCTTCATTTTGGCAAATTTTTATAAATGTGAGAATTATTTCCTCCTGATGAGTCAGTTGAGTGGCTTAAGTAATGTGTTTTCTAGGCCATCAGGTAACATATGGCAAATAGTTTTTGTTTTGGGGACTTTGCTCTATTCTACTCTCCACTCCTCAGTGAAGTGGATTCATTGGTCTTGGCTTATTCTTAGCAAATAGAAATCCGCATGACAAAGTGGATCCTACCTAGCATCCTACCTAGTAAATTCTCAGAGACAACAATGAGAACTTCTTCTTTAAAACAAGTGTAAAATAGGTCCTGACCTTTTAAATGATTAAAGTTATATTCCAATGAATGTAAACTTAACAGAGACAATGAAATCTCCAAGAGTTAGTTTATTACTACACTCTGTTATTAACGTGGTCAAAAGGCTATTTTCCATAAGTTCCCACCTCTCCTTCCATCTCCACACCTACAAAAACATCCATAGAAAGAATGATAGGTTGGTTAGTAGTAAAATCTACACGCTAAATGTTAGGTGAAAGTCTTTAAGAAACAAAGGCACGACAGGAGATTTTGCAGCAAAACAAAACATGGCCATTGGTATCATCCTTTAAGACTACATGATAATAAATACATGAATAATAAATCAACTTTCTAAATCATTTGAATTCAGGATGTATGCATCAGAAAGGCCAATATAGTTATTGTTCCCTGTAAAAGTGCTCACTGCTTTTTATGCATTTAATTAAATTTTAGAAATTAAAAAGTTTTTAAACTTAAGGTTTCTAGAAATTTAAATTTCATTCCTGATATAAAGTGAGTTCGCTTCTTTCAGTGATAGCCATACAACCCAGAAAAATTAACCTGGAATTTGCAGCAATATGTTTTCTTAATTTCATGACTAATCAAGTATTTATGAAATCAAATCAAGTTTTTATCAAACAGAACACTATACTTGTATATGTGCATGAAATATACAGTACACGTTATTAAATCCTTATTTCATTTATGAAATGTCTTCACTTTTTTCCTATTACTGAGTTAAATGCTTTCCTGCCAAGCCTGTTTGTATCAAAATCTACAAAGGTAATTCGTTTCATGCACTCCTCAGCTTCACCTATAGAAAGAATTGGGGCTCGTCATGATGCCAAACAAGAGATTTTCAATAAAATATCAAACATGAGACAATGCACTGTGAACAAGAGACGTAAAGTTTCTTCTCATGAAGAAACATGAAGACAGAAATGCAGACATTGACCTTGGGGGCTGTGACTTGTCTCTCCTCTAGCTAGCAGCACCATCATTCCTAGAGTTCAGTGTGATTAGTAGAAGTTTCACACAGACCTGATTTCTCGCTGCACAGCTTGTCAGCGAGGTAGTGTGCCTCCTGGGCCATAAGTGAGAATATTTCATCTTCGTACTCTTCCATTATAGTTTCACACGTGAATTTCAAATGTCTGTAAGCATCAGAATAAAAATAGAATTTTAAAAATTCTTTGTATATTTTGTCTCCTTTCCTTGGAGCAAATCTCTTGAAAGTCTTCTCCTTAGTCACGGGGTCTTCTTCAAGCTTATAGTCATTCATTCACTCGCACACTTTATCCAAGAGGTCTGTGAGGAATGCCTCTGACTGGGCTAAGGGAATCGAATCACCCGCTCGCAGGTACAGCTGCGCTGTCTTTGGAACAGCTGGTGCCCGTCTCCGCGTGCCCCTCTCCCTCCGGAATCCAGCGAGGATTCAGAGGACCCTTTGGCCACCACCTCCGCCCCACGCCTCTGTTTCTGTTTTGATATGTATGTACATTTGTCTTGTTTTTTAGATTCCACATGTAAGTGAATCATAGAGTATTTGTCTTTCTCTGTCTGACTTATTTCACTTAGCATAATACCCTCTAGGTCTATCCATGTTGTCACAAATGGCAAGATTCCATTCATTTTTATGGCTAAGTAGTATTCCATATACAGTATATACACACACCATCTCTTCTTTATCCATTCATCTATCAATGGACACTTAATTGCTTACGTATCTTCACTATTGTGAATAATGCTACAGTGAACGTAGCGGTGCATATATCTTTTCAAATTAGTGATTTTGTTTTCTTTGGAAAACTACCCAGAAGTGGAATTGCTGGATCACATGGTAGTTCTATTTTTAACTTTTTAAGAACCTCCATAGTGGCCACACCAATTTACATCCCACCAGCACTGCACAAGGGTGCCCTTTTCTCCATATCCTTGCCAACACTTGTTATTTGTTGTCTTTTTTATAATAGCCATTCTGACAGGTATGAGTTGATATCTCGTTATGGTTTTGATTTGCAATTCTGTGATGATTAATTATGCTGAGCATCTTGTCATGTGCCTGCTGGCCATCTAAATATCTTATTTGGGAAAATATCTATTCAGGTCTTCTGCCCATCTTTTTTTTAAATTAATTTTTATTGGAGTATAGTTGCTCTATAATATTGTGTTCATTTCTACTGTACAGCAAAATGAATCAGTTATACATATACATATATCCTCTCTCTTTTTGGATTTCCTTCCCTTTTAGGTCAACACAATGCATTGAGTTCCCTGTGCTATACAGTGTATTGTCGTTAAGTTGCCTATTTTATACATGATATCAATACTGTATATATGTGAACCCCAGTCTCCCAATTCTGCCCATTTTAAAATCAGGTTGTTTGTTTTTTTGATATTGAGTTGTATGAGCTATTTATGTATGCTGTATATTAACCCCTTATTGGTCATATCATTTGCAAATATTTTCTCCCATTCAATAGTCTGCCTTTTCATTCTGTTGATAGTTTCCTTCTCTGTGCAAAAGGTTTTTAATTAACAAATATAGTCCCATTTGTTAATTTTTGCTTTTGTTTCCTTTACCTGGGGAAACATATCCCAAAAAAATATTGCTACAACCAATGTAAAACAGCATACCGCCCATGTTTTCTTCTAGGAGTTTTATGGTTTCTGGTCTTACACTTAGGTCTTTAATCCATCTTTAGTTTATTTTTGTATATGGTGTAAGAAATTAGGCAAGTTTGAGTCTTCTGCAAGTAACTGTCGAGTTTTCCCAACAACATTCTTTGAAGAGACTGTCTTTTCTCATTGTGTATTCTTGCCTCTGTCGTATATTAATTGACCATAAGTCTGGGTTTATTTCTGGGTTCTCTATCCTGTTTCATTGATCTATGGGTCTGTTTTTGTGCCAGTGCCATACTGTTTTGATTGTTGTAGCTTTGTAGTGTAATTTGAAATCAGGGAGCTTAATACCTCCAACTTTGTTTTTCTTCTCAAGATTGTTTTGCCTATTCAAAGTCTTTTGTGTTTCCGTACAAATTTTTAAATTATTTATTCTAGTTCTGTGAAAAAATGCCATTGGTATTTTGATAGGGATTACATGAAATCTGTAGATTGCCTTGGGTAGTATGGTAATTTTAACAATATTAATTCTTCCAATTCATGGACACAGTCAGTGTATCTTGCTACTTGTGTCATCTTTAATTTCTTTCATCGATGTTTTTATAGTTTTCCAAGTACAGGTCTTTTACCTCCTTAGGTAGTTTTATTCCTAGGTATTTTTTTTCTTTTTGACACAATTGTAAATGAGATTATTTTCCTGATTTCTCTTTCTGATAGTTTGTTGTTAGTGTATAGAAACACAACAGATTTATGTATATTAATTTTGTATCCTGCAACTTTACTGAATTCATTTATTAGTTCTAACAGTTTTTTTGCTGGTGTCTTTAGGATTTTCTATATATAGTATCATGTCGTCTGCAAACAATAACAGTTTTACTTTTTCCTTTCCAATTTGGATCCCTTTTATTTCTTTCTCTTGTCTGATTGCTGTGGCTAGGACTTTCAATGCTATGTTGAATAAAAGTGGGTATCCTTGTCCTGTTCCTGATCTTAGAGGAAATGCTTTCAGCTTTTCACCATTGAGTATGATGTTGGCTGTAGGTTTGTCATATATGATCTTTATTATGTTGAGGTATGTAGCCTCTGTAACCACTTTATTGAGAGTTTTTATTATACATGGATGTTGAATTTTGTCAAAAGCTTTTTCTACATCTATTGAGATGATCATATGATTTTTATTCTTCAGTTTGTTAATGTGGTGTATCACATTAATTGATTTGTGGATATTGGACCATCATTGCCTCCCTGGAATAAATCCTACTTGATCATGATATATGACCCTTTTAACATATTGTTGAATTCTGTTTGCTAATATTTCATTGAGGATTTCTGCATCTATGTTCATCAGTGATTTTGGCCTATAGTTTTCTTTTTTGTGTGATATCTTTGTTTTGATATCAGATGATGCTGACCTCATATATGAGTTCAGAAGCATTCCTTCCATCTCAGTTTTTTTGGAATAATGTGAAAAATATATGCATTAATGGTTCTTTAAAAGTTTGATAAAATTCACCTGTGAAGCCATCTGTTAATGGACTTTTGTTTGGTGGGAGTTTTTTAAATTACTGAATAAATCTCGTTACTGGTAATTGGTCTGTTCATATTTTCTAATTCTTCCTGAGTCAGTCTTAGGAGATTGTACGTTTGTAGAAATTTATCCATTTCTCCAAGGTTGTCCATTTTATTGGCATATAATTGTTTGTAATAATCATTTATGAACTATTGTATTTCTATGATGTCAGTTGTAACTTCTTTTTCATTTATGATTTTATTTATTTGTGTCCTCTCTCTTTTTTTCCTGATGAGTCTGGCTAAAGGTTTGCCAATTTTGTTTATCTTTTCAAGGAACCAGCTGTTAGTTTCATTGATCTTTTCTATTGCTTTTTTAGTCTCTATTTCATTTATTTCTCCTCTGATCTTTATATTTCTTTCCTTCTATTAACATTGGGTTTTGTTTGTTCTTTTTCTAGTTTCCCTTTAGGTGTAGGTTAGGTTGTTTATTTTAGATTTTTCTTGTTTCCTGAGATAGGCTTATATCACTATAAACTACCCTCTTTGAAATGCTTTTACTCTGTCCCATAGTTTTTGGTTGTTGTGCTTCCATTTTCATTTGTGTTTAGGTACTTTTTTACTTCCTCTTTGGTTTCTTCAGTGATTCATTGGTTATTTAGTAGCATATTATTTAGCCTCCACGTTTGGGATTTTTTTTGCAGTTTTTTTCCTTATAGTTAATTTCTAATCTCATAGTGTTGTGGTCAGAAAAGATGTTTGATATGATTTCAGTGTTCTTAAATTTAATGAGCCTTGTTTTGTGACCTAGTATGTGTTCTATCCTAGAGAATGTTCCACATGCACTTGAAAAGTATGTGTATTCTGCTGCTTTGGATGAAATGGTCTATATGTATCAACTAAGTTCATCAGGTTTAATGTGTCATTTAAGGCCAATGTTTCCTTATTAATTTTCTGTCTGGGTGATCTGTCCATTGATGTGAGTGGGGTGTTGAAGTCCCCTACTGCTATTGTGTTACTATCAATTTCTTTCTTTATGTTTGTTAATATTTGTTTTATGTATTTAGGTTCTCCTATGTTGGGTACATATATATTTTACATTGTTATATCTTCTTGTTGGATTGATCTCTTTATCATTATGTAATGTCCTTCTTTGTCACTTGTAACATTCTCCGTTTTAAAGTCCATTTTGTCTTGCATTAGTATTGCTACTTCAACTTTCTTTTCTTTTCTATTTGCAAGGAGTATCTTTTTCCATCCCCTCTCTTTTGGTCTATGTGTGTCTTTAGATCTGAAGTCAGTCTCTTGCAGGCAGCATATATATGGTTGTTTTTTTTTAATTTATTCAGCCACTCTCTATCTTTTGATTGGGGCATTTAATCCATTTACATTTAAAGTTATTATTGATAGGTGTGTACTGATTGCCATTTTGTTACTTGTTTTTGTAGGTCTTTTTTGTTCCTCTCTTCCTCTTTTGCTCTCTTCCCTTGTGATTTGATAACTATCTTTATTGTTATGTTTGGATTCCTTTCTCTTTTTGTATATGTATCTTTTATAGATTTTTGGTTTGTGCTTACCATGAGGTTTGCATACACATATACATGATTATTTTAAGTTGATGCGTTCTTAAGTTCAAATGCATTCTAACAACCCTGCATTTTTACTTTCCCCTACATGTTTAATATTTTTGACAACATATTTTATATCTTTTTGTTTGCATATCCTTAACTACTTACTGTGAATATAGATGATTTTACTACATTTTTCATTTAAGCTTCCTACTAGCTTTATGAGTGGTTGGTTTACTATGTTTACTGTATATTTGCCTTTGCCAATGAGATTTTCTGCTAGTCTTCAGGTCATTCTCATCAATAGTTTCTCTGTAAATAGTTGTGATTTTGGTGTGCCCATGGGAGGAGGTGAGCTCAGGGTCTTCCTACTCTGCCATCTTGGCCCTATTCCAGATAGAAATTTTAAAAAGCAGAGTCTGAACTGAAAGTGGACCCCCAATACCCACTGAAATCTGAGAAGATATAATAGTCAAAAGATATCATACCCTCTAGACATATTCCTCCTTCACAGAAACTGATTAGTATGTAAAGTCTTGAGAAAGCCACATTCATTTTCTGATAGATTTATTTTGAGATATACTTCTTTCTCTTTTATCTACCTTTCTATTAACTTTAAGCTTTTTTGACATCTAATTAAGTTACAACTCTAGGAAGGGTTGTTATTATTATTGGTGACCATCTTCCAAGATGAAGGTGAATGTCATAGCTTGGGGGAGGAGAAATGCTTCTATTTTTTTCACTCAAGTCAAATAGTCAAATGTTCCTGGTGTCCAAAAAGTGAGAAGGAGACACGTGTGATCTACAAGCTGAGTATTATATTGCAATGCCTGCATCAGTTTCTCCATCTCTGGTTCAGTCTATACGTGAAGAGAAAATAGTCATTGTGTTAATTATATAAATTTTGGTATTTCCATAGAATACAATATCTTAGAATTGAAAGGAATTTCTGATGTTAGCTTCTCCAATATTTTACTCAGTGGAGGTGTTAGAGAAAATTTCTAACAGCTGGCCATCAGGTTTTTGTTTGATGCTTTTAGTGAGAAAGATGTTATTTGCCTCACGAGGAGAACATTTATTGTTGGATGGCTGTTATGGCAAGGATGTTTTTCTATTACCCTGAGCCAAAGTCTTTATCCCTGTTTCTCTTATCCATTAGTTCTAATTCTGCCTGGAGCAACACCAAGTAAATTGACTCCCTCTTCTACATGACATCCTCTCAAAGAAAGTACTATTTATGATTACGTAAATGTTAGTAGTATCTTCTCTTCCACCCACAGATAATATTATTTGCCCATAATATCATTATAGTTGTAAATATTGTACATTATTTATTCCCAAAGCTACTGTAGAGAGATTAATTTGAGGCCAGTGTTCATTCATTTATTGAGTGCCTACAATGTGCAGGGATTTGGTAGGTCAGTCAAGAAGCCTAGATAAAATGAGAACGTGACTTGTAAGACAGTCATATATTATTGTATCAGTTTTATAAATTTGCCTTTTATCACAATTAGTTTCCTCTCTTTATCCTTTTTAGTTCTTTTGACTTTAAATTCCACTTTGACATTAAAATGCCATTCCTGCTTTTTTGAATATTTATATTAGCCTGGTGTCTTTTGGGCATACCTTTTATTTTTATTCTTTCATCTCTTTTTAAGTGTATCCCTCATAAATAACATCCAAATGGGAATTGAGTTTTAAAAACTCAATCTTGCATTTGCCTTACTGTAACCCTGATCCTAGCTTGACGTTCATTTTGCTTTACCATGAAGTTTTCTATGTATTATTCTCTTGATATTTTTTCCTTCCATCTTACTTTATTTTTACTATTAATAGAACTTTGTTATTTCTTCTTTGTCCTTTTCCCTATTATTGGTTTGATCCAGGTGCTATTTGTTCCCTTTCACTCATTATTTTGGAAGGTGTGCTGTACTCTACCATCCCCCTCATGCTTTCCTTCTAATTTCTGATACTAATAATCAAATATTCATTTCTCCACTATTATATTTTTAAAAGGTGCTCACTATATCCCTCCTACAAGGCCTTCCCGTTTCCTCCATGCACATCCTACACCAATGAGACTTTGAGAACACTTTTACTTCTCCCATCTCCTCCCACTCCCTCAACTTTTAGGCATTGCTGAGGTAATGCTTTTAAACCTAGACTATTACTAAGTTTTCTCTTGCAGTATGTCTCTACAACTTCTGGGAAATCCGTGTTTAGTACATATATTATAATCCCCCAGTTTATTTGATTGTTATTCATTTAAATTTAGTTATATAGTTTATAAATGTGTGTGTATTTTACTAGTGTTTTCTCTACTCTTCATCTTCCCCTATCTTGAGGTCTCCGATCTGGTTAATTTTTTTCATTTAGAGTCATTTTTCCAGAACATTACTTGTTGATTTATTGTCTAAATTTTTACATTTTCACAAATATTATTCTTCTGTCCTGACAGGTGAGTGGTGTCTGACTGGATATAGGATTTGGGGGTTGCAAGCCTTTTTTCTCAGAGTATGTTGATATTAATCTACTGTTTTATAGTTTTTAGTATTGTAGGTAAGAAGTCCAAAACCAGTATTCTTATTTTCTTTGTTAGTAAATTTAATCTTTCTGTCTGACAGCTTGTAAGATATTCTCTTTATCCTTGAAATTATAAAATTTAACCAGGACATTTTTAGGTTTATAATTTTTTGTCAGTCTTACCTGGAACTTAGTAAATCTTTTCAATCTCCAAGCCCAAGTCATTACAAATAAATGAAATTTTCCTCTATTTTCCCCCTCTATCAGTTCCTTTTTTCCCGTATGGGATTCCTATTAATAATATGTCAGTGTCTTGCTGTGTCTTCCAAATTTCTTATAATCTCCTGCATGACTTGTGTCATTTTATATTTTTGTACATCTCTTTGAGACATTTCTACTACTTGGTTTTCCATGCCACTAATTGAGTTTCAACAGAGACTATATTCACCTTCATCTACTAAATTTTAAATTTTGAAAATTATATTTTTTGTTCCAGACCATCCTTTTAAGGTTGTAAATGAATCTCCGTTAGTGCTTTAA
Organism: Aethalodelphis obliquidens; assembly: GCF_003676395.1. NCBI lineage: Eukaryota > Metazoa > Chordata > Mammalia > Artiodactyla > Delphinidae > Aethalodelphis > Aethalodelphis obliquidens. The sequence goes on from NW_020837954.1 coordinate 40,275,361, forward strand.
TTGTGTGTTGTTTTTGTTGTTGTTAAAATTATCTATTTCCCCCAACATGTTGATTTCACTAAGAGCCATCCTAACTATCGTTCTTATTCTTCCACCCTCCAGTTGCTGGCAGCTTAAATTGCTGGTATTTTCCTTTACCTACTGAGAGTTGTATTCACCCTCAGCCCTCAAGAAGCTGCTAGGGTGCCATAGACCTGACAGGAATGTAGTTATAGTGGAAAAGAGCATCAGAGTGGTAAAAGGCATGGAAGTCACAACTCCTGAATTGGCAAAGCAGCAATAGCAAGCTGCCAGTCTTCTATTGAAGCCGCTGTGCTTCCTGGACATTTAGTTATGCAGGTTTGGGCTTTCTCAGTTGTTAGGGATAGGGCAGTCTTAGTATTTTTTAAGTAGACTTCTGGGTCAACTTAAAAATAATACCTTTGTGCTTAAACTGCATCCCAATCAGCTTCTAGTGCTTTAAATCAGTGAATGTTAGACATGGAAAGGACCTAGTCCAAATGTTCTCATTTTACAGATAAGGATAATGAGACCCCAAGAAATGATGTTCATTTTTCAAAGTCATCTCAGCGGTAGAGACAAAACTGGATTCTAGGCCCTGACACACTCAGGCTTCAGTTGACAGTTCTGTTTTCTGTCACCGAGTACTTAAATTTCTAGCATTTAGCACTAAATCAATGCTCTTATAGAATGTTCTCATATAATATTGGTACTCTCAGAGAACCATGGGTAGGTACTTATTTCAAGTGAAAATGGATAGAAAGTGTTAGTAAATCAAGATTAATGCTAGTATTAGATTTATCTTTAAAGAAATGGTTAATCACCTTTCAAATCTAATTAAAACTGCAGTTTTTAATGAAGAAAGAATTAAATGATATCACAATATCCCTTTAAGATCTGCTGTTCTTTGAGAAAAGGGAAGCTACTGGTATATACCTAGAAAACTTACTAATCTGCTTAATTGAACATCCCTTCGAGTGGCGATGGTGAGAAGATATTTCAAATGTAAAAAATACAAGTTATTGGTTTTTGATCGTCACTATTTGGCATACACAAATAATATTTATATACTTAGATAAAAATGATAAATAACTTTTCTGACGATGTATATAACAAAGTGTCTTTCACAGTGTGAATACTACTGTAGTTTAAAAGAATAGTAGAGTGAACATAGGTGACCTTGAACCTGTCACTACCTCTGTGAATTTCATTGACCTCTCTTGCCCTGCCTACATCATAGAGTTGTAAAATTAACACATAAGTGTGACAGTGTATTGTTCTTTTAAAACAAGAGAATTATTGTCATTAATTTTATTTCTTAAATATCAACTGATCTTATATATAGGAAGTAATGTCATATGTAAGACATATAAGGTCATATTATGTTTTCATTTTACTCTCCTATTGTTGCAAAAATTAATATGCTATGCTCTCTATTTAACAAAACTGAGAAAATCATAATTATTTTTATCCTACTATAATATCCATGATTATAATCCTTGCTACCTATTTTTTATCATTATTCAGAGTAATCTCTTAGTCTTAGAAGCAAACTCAGTTTTTAGTTCTTAAAAATAAAAAGGTTGGGGGGATGGAATATGAAATAAATATGGGAAAATATTAGCATTTGTCAAATCTGAGAGATGGATACATGGGTGTTATACTGTTATCTTATGTGAGAAATATTTCATCATTTAAAATATGAATCACAAAAAAAAGAGCAAATTTATGACTTGTGAGCAAGCCCTAAGTTATGTTTAATCAAAATCTTATTTAGTTTTCATCTGAATACAGGATTCAGAACTATGTTTGTTTCATTCCGCAGAACTAACATGTTCACAGATGCACTTTTCTTGTCATCCCAGACAGATCTTCTCCTGCTGCCTTAGCATCCTCTGTTTTATGCTTTTGCATAACGGTCCATTCTCATGAGAGTTTTCCTTGTATGACATACCATATGCCTGAAAAAACTAGACAGTCACTCTGCTTAGGCACTCGACAAGGAAACAGAGGTTCTAGTCCTAGCTCTGCCACTTACTGCTCCGCCTAGCCTTTAATATGCTACTTTGCCTCTCTGAATACCACTTTCCTTTTCTGTAAAATAGGCATAATCATACTGTTCAATCTACCTCAGAGATTTATTGTGAAATAATAAATGGAGTTATATCATGCAGTATAAGTGAAGTTACAAATCCTCTGACAGTTGCCATACATTGGTCCCTGTCCCTGTAAGCTATGATCTCTTACTAGGTCCCACACACCGGAAGTATGCAACTGAAAGTAGAGTTAAAGAGGTGGGCAGAGGGAGATAGAGAAGGGCAAGCCCTAAAGAATGCTCCCAGCTCTGCTACTGAACACAATGACCCCCAAAGACCTTTCCAATTTTAAGATTTGATGATTTTGTGAATCCATCAGCCACAGAGAAGAAAGCAGCATTGAATGTATTCTTTGGAACATAATAAATTACAGTAAGGACTTGCTTGATATAAAATCCCTTTTAGTTTATTTCTGCAAGTTAGAAAATATCATGTGAAGAGTTGATGACTCTGCAGTTGTACAAAATAGGAAAAAGTCTTTCCCAGATAATATGAAAACAAGGAATAAGGGGGAAAAAAAATCACTGAAAAGTATGTTTATTTGCAGCCATCAGCTAGCCTGTCCCAGGAACTTTACCCACCTACAAAGATGTTGATGTGTATGTCACTGCTGCTTTGTTTCCAATGACTTTGCCATAATCCTGTAGAGTTGACAAGCTATAAATTAAATATTGTAAGATTGGTAGAATTAGCAAATGTCTCTTATACTAACACAAAATTATATGTTGTGTTGATAATAGTCATTGTCCCTTCACCTGAATCACATCCTGCATCACCCTGTGTTTGTGATGTTTTTCCCATTTACTCCATAGGCCAACCATTGGCTCAGCTTAATGATTCAGCAAGGTAAGGGGACCAGAGTGCTGGGCATGCAGTGATCAGGAATCCATCACATACATATCTTATAGTATTGCAGTACAAAAGAATAATTTGTTATCTTTTTCCCTAAAGCTAAATGAAAAAGACTGATGAAAAATCTGTTCAAAATACATAGTTCAAAAATACACCCATTTTTTAATATAATTCTTCCAAGATGTTTGCCCAACCAAATTAGCTTCAAAATTCATGTCAGGGATTTTTTTTTAAGTTTGTTTGTTTTTTAAATGTTTTACACATAGATCCTACCTTCATTGAATACCTGGGTATCGTTTTGGCTGCATAAGCAATTAACTGGATGATTTCAAAGGATCCCTGTGTTATAGATTGAACCTCATGTGAGCCATTTTTCAAACTTTTATTGTTGTCTCCTTGGGAACTTGCTCACCAAAGCCAAACAACCTCTGGTACACTCATGGACAGGCCAGTGCTTGAGGAGCAGGAGAATTTTATCTAGAGTCAATAAGAGAACCTAATAGTAAATGGAACTATTCAGGCTGGAACCAGGCCTAGCTTATTTATTGAGCCCTTTGGGCTTTTCACATACAGTTCTATGAATGTATTTGAGGTCCAATCTATGATTTTCTTCTGTGTTAGTCATAGATATTCTCCTAAATAAAAACAGTCAAATATGCTAAAGTTGAACTCTGCCAGGTTGTTAGGTTTGTATGATAACTTTTGTCAGTACCACAGTAATAACAACAACAACCAACCTTTCTTATAAACTCAGTTTGTACCAGGTACTATCCCACAAACTTATATATATTATGTTACTTAACCCACATAACAACCCTATACTATCCCTACCTTACAGATGGAAAACTAAGGCAAAGAAAGGTTTAGCAACTTGTCCAAGGTTCTACATCTAGCAGGTAGTAGCACCAGGATTTAAACTCAGGCAGTCTGACTCCAGAGTTCACACTCTTAATCTCTGTAATGTGCCACCTCCCAACTTTGTCTCCTGAAGAGCCTCTCGGGTAGATCTCAAGTTCCTCTCCTTACCTCTGTCACCCCTGGATAAAATTTGTGCTAGTTACAAATCTCCTCCTCCTCCTCCTTTTCCTCTCTTCCTCCTCCTCCTTCATCTCCTCTCCCTCCTCCTCATCCTCCCATGAAATAGTGCATCAAGGGAAAAGGATATGAACAAACTTCACTACCATGAGAGATTTGGGAGAACATATGCAATCCCATTGAGACATCATTTGATTTCAAGTTAACAAAAACCTGCTGATTCTAGTTTAAGCAAAGGGGGGGATTTATGGGAAGAGTTGTCTCCTGGAGCACAAGACCAAGAATATGCCTCAGGAAGGACTAAAAACAAGAACTAGAGCATTAGAAGCCAGGATGGTTCCCTTTTTAAATGTACATGTTAGATGTCTATGGAGGAGAAAGGGAAATACCTCCCTTCTCCACAGGGTAAAAAGTTCTTAGAAAACAAGGGTTTAGGCTGAACAAATATTCCTCAAAAGGCACCTTTTCTGTACTCCATCATTTGAAGGTAAATGCAAGTGCAGTGCACATTGCCCAGTAGCTTTGTATGCATTTAAAATTGTGACTAAACAGTCCCTTTCAGCTATTGCCTGATTTCCTGTCCCTCCAGAAACCCTGATGGTTGGCATTTTGTTTTTTTCTCACTTGATTAATCTCAAGTTAGGCCTTTGCAACCCTTCTAACATCAATAGGATAAGACTGTTGATTTCACGCCATCCTTCCTCCCAGGCCTTCCATCTGTACAATCAGAGGGCCTGGTGCACTTGTCTTTTCAGTTGACTGTCAGGAATCTCACTAGTTTCAATCCCTAACATTCACCCTGTCCCTTTATCCTCTCAAAATATCTCATACTGTCTCTGCCTTCCTTGTTCTTTTTTTCTCTACCTTTTTCCCAATAAACACCTACTGGCTCTTTATATTTTTAGGGACCCCCCCCACCCTTTTCCCATTAGATGAAGTTCAAATTCTTGACCTTGAGAGCCCTCCAAAATCATGCCCTACACTACCTATCCCAGCCGTTCCAAGTCAGGTCCCTCACTCAAGCAGTTCATTTTCCCCATTCATCGAGAACACCACAGGCTTCATCACAGTCCGATCCTCTTGCTTACAAGGCCCTTTCCCATTCCTTCCCACCTGTAAAAATTCAGCCCATTTCTCAAGGCCTAACTAAATTAAGTCATATTCCCTCTAAAGAGTCCTAAGTCTCCAACACCTAGGGCGATCAACTGTCCTGGTGTGCCTGAAATTTCCTAGGAAATGTAACTTTCAGCACTACATCTGGGATATTCCTAGGCAAACTGGGATGGTTAGGCAGCCTATCCACACCTCACTGTCTCCCCTCATTATACTGCCTTTTTGGGTAAAAAGCCTGTGAAAGTACCAGTAACTACTATTTCCACACTTACAAGTTTCTTTCTCCACAATGAGTTATGCTTTTACTGTGCAGAGACCTTTTTGATTCCCACTTCATACAGACTTTTGTGCTGTACTCATGTTAATGCCTACTCGTTGAATAGGTGGTCTAGTTTTTAGTTGGCACTATATTTAAAATCTTTTCCTTGTGTGTTAATTTATTTGTCTTTATTTTTTTTCCAGCCCAGATGACTTACTCAATGCCTTGAATGAGGGTATCAGTCGTGCTGATGTCATCATCACATCAGGGGGTGTGTCCATGGGGGAAAAGGTATGAAAAAATGAGGTTCATGAAGTCTGCAGTTGATTAACAGTGGTGTGGTAGTCATCTGGTATCCATAACCAGACTCCCACAAAGCTGAAAGTCCACAGGGCTTCAGAAATTTCTGGGCATTCTAAAAGGTATGCAGTGCAGATAAGTCAGAGAGCTTACCATCTCAAATTAAATCCAGGAGTGAAGGTGTTAAAATGTAGATAGGTATTCTCTTCATAGCAGACAGATTGCCGGGTCAGTCTTCCCTCAAAGTCTTCTAGAGGTCTTGAGCCCTGGGTAGAGCAGATTGCTGCAGTTCTCTCCCAAGATCACAAAGGCTAGGCTGAGGTCTGCATTGTAGCAAAGCTATAAGAAATAATTTGCAACATGTCTGTTATCATTATCATCAAACTGCCTGATGTGCTCTGAGCATCACGAGAGCAAACCCTGAAGTTAAGAGTACTTAAGTTTTAAATTTCTTATTTCCAGGGAGTATTTCATATAAAACTTATCTTGGTTGCTAATGAACTTAATTATGGGACAGTACCTATTTGGCAGACCAGAAGTTTGCTTTTCCAGTACTTCTGAAGAGGCAACAAGCTTATAGCTTACATAGGCTTGGCAATTGTGGCTCAATTATGGTAAGAACAGAACACTTCTGGACCTTAACCTTCTTTATTAGTGCTAACAAAGATGTCATTTATCCCAGGGATTTACTCACAGGTCAACAGCCAATATAGTAAAGCATATTGGTTTTCTTTTTTTACTCTCTGTGTGGTAAGATACTTACACTGAACCTTTAATTTACTAGGAAGGAGATTTTTAGGAACTGGGCATCCCAGAGTATTCCATAGGAGCTAATAATTGTCCTTCCTAACTCCTTGAGGGGGAATCATATGAAAGAAGAACCAGGAAGAAAGAGAGAAAGCATCAATGCAGCAAACTCCTGCCAGCCTGCAAATTCTAGTCCCCAAAAGAATTCCAGTGTACCTCAGTAGCAGAAAGAAAGAAAAGTGTAAGAGAGAGAACATCTGCTTCAGCCCAAGGGCAGAGCCTGAAAAACCAGTCACTGAAAAGACAGGGAAGTTAGTCAAGGAAAGATCCAGAAGCATTAGGTAGCACGCATGAATTTTAAGTGCAGAAACTCAGGTACACAAGAAATTTATTTATGTGATTCAACTTAAATTCCACTGTGAGTACCTATGCTACAGAACTGGCAGGAAATTTTATTTAAGCCACTATAGGACTAATTGCCTCCAAAAATTATGCCAAAGAACTGGGAGGGGCTTAAGAGGCAACAGAGCATCAAGGAGACACATCTGGTCACCAATCTTCGCTGGACACATCTAGAGTGTCCTTGTCATGCCATTAGATCTCAGATCTTTGTTCTTATGGGCCATGCTAATAGCACTGGGATTATGGGGAGACTGGGAGTCTTAGGGCAGAGGAAAGGGGCCCCTACTGCTTGTGGGACCCACAGACCTCTATCCTCTTCTCAGCCAAGGAGAAATGACTCTTCCATAGTTGCTTCCCTCAAAATCTCTCCCCACCCCCACCTCCTCCTGTTTCACATAGCCTTTGCAAAGAGTTTTCATTTTTATAAAACACCAAAAGTTTCGGGTAAACAGTATCTGCTTTCTGCCCTAAAAACTAAAGAATTGTGTGCATTACTATAAATTTTCCACCACCTACAGAATTGTAAAATAGCTCAAAGACAATGAAACGTGTAGATAATCGATAAGGATACGCTAGACTGGACATCAAATAATTGTGTCTTCCTATTTCAAGGTCTCTTAATTTTTCCTAACAGTGTCTCCCCCACCCCATATGATCAAAATAATCACAAAGATCATTACTGATCACAGAAAAGGACTGGTCTCATAGGTTTGCCCTGATTATTTAGCAACAAAAGTATTAATTAACCATATAGGTCTCCTTGAGTTTGTTTTACACATCTACAGCCATATAGCAATAGAATATTAAAACTAATGAACAATATTCCAAATAAATAATTTGTTAAAATATTTTTTATTTCCCTTAACATTTCATTTAGTCCCATGGTTTTCTTGTTCTGCTAGATCTTGGGTTAGCAGTCTGCTTTCTTGAAACCATCTGTTTTCATTCTAAAGAGTCCTGGGATTCCTGACTCAGTCCACTGGTACTGTACAAAAGTTATCTAAGCTATATCACCTCAGCAGCCTGTACCCTAGAGACTATTCTTTGAAGCATCAATAGTTCAAAATACCTATGATTGTCCTTTTCCCTAGTGCTCTGAGTCTCTTTGTTGCAGACACTAACTATTTACTGTAGCTTATATAGCAGAGCCTTCAGGCCAGCATCAAAGTAAAACAGAGGCTTTCCTTAGCTAGTAGATATTTAATAGCTGTGCTTAATTTATTACTGTAACCAATAATATTAGAAGATAAGTAAGATTCTCTATTGGTATACAGTAGGTAACTATTTCATAAAAGTTTTGGTCAGTGTTTCCCCTGAGGGTGAAAACATATTATGAACAGCAAGGGCATTGTCAAATCTCCAGACACTTCCCATAAAGCATACAATTTCTGAAACATTATATTAATGACATTTTACCTGCATAAACCTAACCTAGAGCACCTAGAGCACTAACCTAGAGTGAGCCTTTCTTCTCAGATGTAATAGTAACTCCCTTCCTCTGAAACTCCTGTAACGGTAACATATCAAACAAACCTAACTATTTCTAATTTCTCTTTTTATAAGGTGAAAGAACAAATCTTCGTGACTTTCTAGGGGCCCTCTAGGAAATTTCAAACATAGTCTTAGGCGTTGAAGATATTCTGAAAAAATTTTTTTTTCCTAAATTTAGATCTGATCTTTAGAAGGCAAAAAAGAGTTGTCAAAAAAAAAAAAGTGGGCACCTGATTAAGATAGGATCATAGCTACCTAAGAAACATACTTGGTTACCTAATTTTTCAAAGCAACAATAAAATACTGGAAAACAAGCATAGAAGGTAACATGATCATAAATAATATTGGCTCATTCATAAATTAGGAACCTTTGTTCTATACTTCTTTATTTCCTTAAATAATCAAAGACAAACAAAAAGGCGTATTACACAAAAAGAATAACCTTACATATCATAGGGAAAGCATTAATCAGTAAAGCAAAGAAGTAAGCTCATCAAAACTGAGTGAACTTACTAAAATTTTAATATATTTCTCAGCTTCATTTCAAACACAGGTAATTAAACCAAGGCAAATCAAAGTCATTTTCAGAGTTTTGTCCTTTATTATGCTTTTTTTATATGTTGGAACAAACTGACACTTTACTTTAGAACTAAGAGTGGTCTCCAGACCAAAGAGGGTCCTGGAGACTCTTTAAGTGGGTCTGCAAGGTTAAATCTATTCTCATAATAAAACTAAGACTTTATTTGACTTTTTTATTTTCCTTCTCTCATGACTGTATAGTGAGTTTTTCCAGTGACTGTATGATCTATAATATCTCATCAGACTGAATATGGAAGCAAATAAGAGAATCCACCTGACTTCTATTAAGCTGAACATTAAAGAGATTTTTTAAATTATAAAACAATGTATAAACAAATAAGTTACTTATGTTAACATGAAATAGCTTCATCACTGCTGTTTACAAATGAACCAACAAATAAATATTCTTAAATTCTTAGTTTTAATTTCTAATACAGTAAATATCGATAGACATAACCCACATAACAAAAGCTCTAGGGATCCTTAATGGATTTTAATTTAAGAGCATGTAAAGGGTCCTGAGACCAAGTATTTTGAGTATTGGACTTTTTTTTTAATATTTTTTTTTCCTGAAAAGTGAAAGAATATGCATAGTTTACTTGTCTGTCATGATTACTTCTAACATAATTGCAACCACCCATATTTATTATAATGTTTAAGAAAATCACTAATTTCTATTTCACAGCAAAAATTAGGGGGCATCAATCATTGACAAATCATATGTAAGCATTTTAGCGGACTAGCAAAGTTCATAAACACAGAATACAACTTTGTACAGCCACACACATCCCCTTTGTACCTTCTTAATGTAGCAAAAATGAAAACATACTCATTAACACGACCCAAAGATATATCCTCTCTATGGCATATTAAAATAAGAAGCAAAGTATAATGTATTAACTAAAAGTCATGCTTAGTAAGCAGTGATCGAGTATCCTATTGTACTTAGAAATCAAGGTATCTCATGATTATTCATTAATTAATCAATTTAATAACTGTTCAAGATTTTAAATTACTTAAAAATCTCGAAAATTATTTTCAAGCTGACATTCTACAAACATAATTACTATTGAAATTAAAAGTTTGTCAGAATAATGATTCTATTTCATTGAACCAAATTTTAGATTTTTCACAATCTTAAGTATTATATAAGAATAGCGTTAGACTCTTTGATGAGTAACCTATATAATTTTAGGAAAAAACAAACCCAAGCAAAATAAAATGTATTTTCCTACTTAACACTGATAAGAGAAAGAACATGGCTGGGTTTGCTTATTAACCAAAATAATTAAGCTAGTCTCATTTGCCAGAGATTTACCTTAACTATGTGAACTTTATTCTTAAAATTATAAGAAGAATTTTTTTTAGTGCAGCATATTTAAAATAGTATAAGATAAATTTTCTTATTATCTGGGAACTTTAGGAATATTCTATTTATGTAAGTACTTATCTCTCTAAATGAATCAGAATAGAGTATCTTTAATTTAAGAGACATTAGAAGTGTTTCGGTGTGTTCGTTTTTCTCCCCGTTGGCAAAGCAAACTTTATTGTGGGCCTAAGATCAGGGCTCTTCTCTTCATGTCCTGCTAAACCAGAGAGCTGGGGATGAGAGGCTCTTGTGTTTCCCCTGCAACACCTCCATCACATTCAAATTCAAATGGAGAGAGCCAGGGTAGGGGACACCCTGAATCTGCAGCATACTCCGAGGAAGGCCCACTGTGCATGGCGGTCTCACAGGCATATAATTTATGAATACCCTCCAGAAATAGGAAAACATTTCACACTCACAAAACAAGATAAATGCCTTCCCTGGATCACAGACACATAGACACACAACCACATAAAGAATATACAGCTTCAGGGACTTCCCTCGTGGTCCAGTGGTTAAGAATCCGCCTTCCAATGCAGGGGACGTGGGTTTGATCCCTGGTCGGGGAACTAAGATCCCATATGCCGCAGGGCAACTAAGCCTGTGCGCCGCAACTAGAGAGCCTGTGTGCCACAACAAGAGAGCCCACATGCTGCAACCACTGAGCCCGCATGCTCTAGAGCCTGCATGCCACAACTAGAGAGAAACCCATGCACCGCAATGAAGAGCCCACTTGCCGCAATGAAAATCCCGAGCGCTACAACTAAGACCCAACGCAGCCAAATAAATAAATAAATAAAATTATTTTTCAAAATACAGCTTCAGCTCTACAACTTCAACCACAGATTAAGAGTAAACACAGAAACAAACAAACAAACAAAATTAGTCTACAAATAAAGAGCTATTTTCCTTCCTAGAGGTCACAAAATTCTTAATTGGTTTAGGCTCAAAATGACAGACAAACAAACAAGAAAGACTAACAAACCAGATTCTCTATCTTCTCTTACCTAACAGAGAATAGATTTCAATCACCCATTTATAGGAATCACCAAATGGTCAGACCATAAAACCGAATTCTCAATCATTGATGCTACAAAGGGGAATACCTTATTGGCCATGCATAGAACCAAAATTAATAGAGGAGGCAAAAATAGAGAAACCCAAAGTTAGCAGATTTCAGGTTTTATTACTACTTGGCATACACTCCAGAAACCAAAGAATGATGTATGCAGGTTTAAGCCACCCATAAAATGCACTTTTCTGGCAATTGAGTTTACTTGGTTTTGTCAGATAAATCAATACGGCATCTCAGTGGAGCCTTCAGAATTGTTAAGGTATAGTTTTTTAAAGATAAAATCATGAATCTCATATATTTTTTTATTTTATAAAATGAACATGTGTCAATGATTTTATTTAACTCATTAATTAATGAGGGAACCAGTAAGATGTTGCAACTGGTTCTAAGAATTCAAAGAACAGAGACACCTATAGGTAATCAGAAATGCTGAAATCAGTCTGCTAATGGATGCAGAACTGTTCTATATCCACAGGAGAATAATCAATTACACCGCCACTGACAGAATTAATTTGCATTTCTTTGGATACTAATCATGTTCACCATCAGTTTTCTACAGCTTAATTTTTATAAAATAGCACAAAGACAATGAAAGGCACAAATAACCCAGAAGGTTGTTTGGATATCCAATAATCTTTTTTGCCCATTTCAAAGTCTTTCATAATTTATCTGACATTGTTTGTTCTTACTTGAGTTGAGGGAAAGACCTGTCTCCTTCATCCATTCGTGTTTCTTCTTCCTATCTGAATCTAGCTTTCAGAACATCAGACAGAGGTCCTTCCTGCTTCTGTAGGTAGACAAAAACTTAAGAACAGTGATGATTCTCAGCTTTTATTGCTATGTCTGGTACAAGCTTTCCATCACAAGAAACATGAAGCATTTCTTCATGTTCAGAAAGAATGAAAAGGGGCATTTTTACAACAGAAATGCTTTTTTTTCAAGAAAAATAAAATACTTTCATTCATTTAACAAGTATGTAGTGAGCATATATGCTTTCCAAATTCTGTATCATTACCCATAAGGCCCTGCATATGTGGCCTCTGCCTGTCTCTCCAACCTCCCCTTATGCCTCTTTCCTATTCATTCACTACCTTCCATTGTCTTTTCAGTTCTAGACACACTCTTTACTGCTCTTGAAGGTTTTGTATATATACTTTCCTCTGTCTGGAATTCTCATCCCTCCACACTTCTCATGGCTGAGTCCTCATCCTCACCACCTCTTTTAAAATGGCCTTTCCTTATTCTCCACCTCATACCATTATTCTCTATCCCAGCACCTGCTTTTTTCCTTCATAGCATGTACCACACTTTATAGTTATTTTATTTGTTGTTTTATTTTAGGCTGTCTCCTCCTCCAGTAAACTATAACAGGACATCCTTGTGCCAGGGACCATATGTATCTTGTTCACTATTAAATCTCTAGCACAAATAGAATTCCTCAGACATAGTAGGCACTCAAAAATATTTGTTGAACTAGCGAATGAATGAAAGTCATGTGCTAATCACCATGGACTCATTATATATATACAGAGGGTTTCTGATCTCACAAACTTTATAGTACAATAAAGGATACATATCTGTTATCAGGCAACTGCAGTATTACTTAAGTGTATGATGTCAGGAGGACATAGTACTATAAGAACACATAAGAAAGGCCTGGAGATTTCTGCTTCTACTATGATGGAGTGGCTTATTTGGACCAACTCTCCCACCAAGGACAACTATAAAAGCTATGGTGGCACAGTGGTTAATAATCTGCCTGCCAATGCAGGGGACACGGGTTCGAGCCCTGGTCCAGGAAGATCCCACATGCCACGGAGCAACTAAGACCGTGCACCACAACTACTGAGCCCCCGTGCCACAACTACAGAAGCCCACGCGCCTAGAGCCCATGCTCCGCAACAAGAGAAGCCATCGCAATAAGTCAGCCCACCGCAACAAAGAGTAGCCCCCACTCGCTGCAACTAGAGAAAGCCTGTGCACAGCAACAAAGACCCAACACAGCCAAAAATAAATAAATAAATAAATTTATTAAAAATAAGTAGATAAAAGCTATGTAAATTTTTTTAAAGAATAAGAAAAAGGTGTCCAAAGAGAACAACCAAGACAGATGGGATTCAAGGCACCAAGATCTCAGAGAAAAGTGAACCACAGAGAAGCTGAACTGGAATTCTTCACCATATATTTCCTCAAGGCATTTACTAACTCCTAAGCCAGGAGGGACAGGGGATGATGTAATGGTCAAGAGGTCAAGAATCTAAGCATAACAGAATAGCTAAAAGGCTAAGAAAATAAGCAGAGTTTTCAAAAGTCTTAAGAGTTCAAGACCTGCCGTGGAGGAGGGACCCTGGCAAATATCTCAGTCTTTCAGTTTAAACCCTTGAAGTGCCGTGATCTAAGCATAAGGACAAACTGGAAAAAAAAGCAGTCTTCACAAAGACTGCAATTGAGCCTCAAATTATCTCAGTCTCTGATTATATCAAGGTAATCTTAGTTAAGCTGCCAGAAGAAATTAAATTCTTTCTGGAGGAATAGATCATCATTCAAAACCTCTGAATTTTTTTCATATATAATGTTTGGACTTTACCAGAAATAGCACAAAATAACTAAAAATTTAGAAGGGAAAACAAGATAGTACAACCCTAAAAATGGTCCTGACATTTATATTGCCTCATATGAACTTTTAAAAACTGTAACTAATGTGTTTAAGAAAAAGAAATGACAAAGAATTTCACTAGAAAATTAGAATCTATTTATAAAACCTAAATGAAAATTTGGAAAAAATATGGAAAAGAGCATAAAAGACATATGGAATTTGGTGAAAGGTGTAACATATGTGTAATTGGAGTCCCAAAAGGAAAGGAGAGAGTGAACAAAAGCAATATTTAAGAGATACTGGCAGAGAGTTTTCCAAAACTAATAAAAGACATAAAGCCAGATATTCAAGGAGTTCTGCTAATCTCAAGCAGGATAAATACAAAGAAACCATACGTAGGTAGTCATAGCAAAACTACTGAAAACCAAGGACAAAGAGAAACATCTTACCAGAAGGACATGTTACCTTCAAAGGACCAAAAATAGAACTCACAGAAATGATTTAAACAGAAATTATGGAACTCAGAAAACAATGGAGGGACTTCCCTGGTGGTCCAGTGGTAGAGAATCTGCCTTCCAACGCAGGTAACAGGTTCAATCCCTGGTCGGGGAACTGAGATCTCACATGCTGCAGGGCAACTAAGCCCACGCACCACAACTACTGAGCTTGCACGCCTCAACAAGAGAGCCCATGTGCCGCAAACTACATACCCCATGCACCCTGGAGCCTGCACACCACAACTAGAGAGAGAAAACCTGCACGCCACAACTAGAGAGAATCCCACATGCCACAATGAAGACACGACGCAGCCAAAATAAAATAAAATATTAAAAAAATAAAATCAAAATCAATGTGTTCAAAACAGAACTTCTAAAACATAAAAGAGAGAGAACAATGGAATGGCATTTGTAAAATGCTGAAAGAAAATAAAAGCTAGTGTGGAACTGAACTAGATAAAAACTGAACAGACCTATCCTAAAGGGAGTTTTTCAGGTGGAAAGATTATGGAAGCATGAAAATGTAGAAAGGACTAAAGAGCAAAGGAAAGGGTTAATATGTGGGTAAATGTAAATGAATTGTTATCTTGAGGTTTAAATGTATATAAATATATATTGAATATATAGAGTATATATTGTTTGTATAGTATATGTAGAATGTATATATATAATAGTTATATATATATACACACACACATATTTATAATGTATATAGAGTATATGATACATGATAGCACAAAAAGGAAAGAGGAATGGATGGAGTTAACATGTTTTAAAGTTCTTACATTGGGAAGTGATAAAAATACCAAATTATGATAGATTGTAGTAAGTTAAGAATGCATGTTGTAATCTTGAAAATAACTACTAAAATAATAAGAGAATGTGTAACTAACAAATAGAAGAAAAAGAAAATTAAACAACAAAAAATTTTGGTGAATTGGAAGAAGACATGAAAGAAGAAAAAGAAATAAAAACAAAAGTGACAAATAGGTAATGAATAGGAGGGCAATAGTTTTAAACCCCAAATATAGCAATAATTATATTAGGTGTAAATGGACTGAGTCCTCCAATTAAAAATTGTCATTCTGGATTTTAAAAAACAACCAATTGCATGATGCTTATCAGAGACCCACCTTAAATATAAGGACACAGCTCATTGCAAGTAAAAGATGAGAAAAACGTTACAAGGAAAGATAGCTGGTATGACTCTCTTGATATCAGAGAAAATTAAGATAAAAAGGATTGCTAGATATTAGATGGAGGGACATTTCCTATTCATATATGTACATGGATCAGTTCATCAAGTAAATTCTAAATTATTGCATCTAATAATATAACCTAAAAATAAACACTAATCAATCTACTATCCAGCCCTGGGAATTTAGGGGAGGCTGAGAAGATGACTGAGATTGAGAGTCATCTCAGAGATTGAGAGAGAGGAGGGTGGAAAGAAAGAGTTTTCTAAACGGAAGGAAGAACATTTTCAAAGATTTGAGGCAAGAAAGTGTAAAAACTGACAGCAATATAGTCCTGCTGGAATGTAGAGAGAGAGAGATTAAGGAAGAGGAATCGGGCTGGTGGGAAAAGGATTGCCTGATAAGAGCAATGATTGGCAAAAGGGGACTAGAAAATACAAGAATCTTAGCTATGATATTTAAAAGCTGAGACTTGTTTCTGGAAGGTTAGGAAGGTTAGGAACTTCCTGGTTAGGAAGTTATTGAAGTATTATATATTGATTTGATCAGATTTGTTTCCAGGAGGCCTCTCTCACTACTGTGGCGGGAATAAATTGGAGGAGGGCAGGAGTGTTGGCAGAGAGACCTATTTCAGTAATTCAGGTGAGATGATGTTGGCTGAGGCTGTGGAGATAGAAGGAAACAGCTTTTAAAAATAAAGTGTCCCGGGCTTCGCTGGTGGCACAGTGGTTGAGAGTACGCCTGCCGATGCAGGGGATACGGCTTTGTGCCCCGGTCCGGGAAGTTCCCACCTGCTGCGGAGCGGCTAGGCCCGTGAGCCATGGCCGCTGAGCCTGCGCGTCTGGAGCCTGTGCTCCGCAACAGGAGAGACCACAACAGTGAGAGGCCCGCGTACCGCAAAAAAAATAATAATAAAAGTGTCCCATAACTTGTGAAATATTTAAAATTTTAGTAGGTTACTAGAATCTTGGATTAGTGAGCAGGAAACTCAGTAATAGACCAAGAGGTTGTATTACTTAAGAGAAACTTTTTAAACTGCAATTTTTTTCTTTACGTTTACAAAACCAACTACAAGGCAGTATTGCCTTTCCTTTCGAAAGATCATGTTTTGTCAGATGGCTCTGGGTTGGTCATAACCTTAGGTTGGTTGTGTTGGTAATAGCAGAATATAAAGTTGGAGCAATTAAACACCCTTGACTTTCTGTTTTAGAGCTCCCTCCCTACATTTTTAGTTGACTTATTTAGATTTGGTAATCTGTGGGCAAATGTCCAAGTGTCTCCTCAAGGAATGTGCATCATTTTAAGTTATTAGACAGAATAGTGTGTGATGCATACATGTGGATTCCCTGCCCAGGCACGGCTACTTAAGTCATATTTATTAACATCCTTTCTCCGACGTAAAAATCTGTCTTAAAAGAGAGACAACAACCTATCAAGTAATGATTTATATGTTAATGTGGTTGCTTGGTTTACTATCTATCTAACTACTTCTATTAGAATGTACCTTTTATGAGGGAAGGGACATTGTGTCTTTTGCTCCAGGCTGTATCTCCCTGTACATGGATTGATACTCAACATATACAGGTGCTCAGTAAATATTTACTGAATGAATAAATGAATGAGGAATGAAGGGATATTTGTCTTAAATCAACTTCACTAAAATAAGGTGTTTCTTTTCATTTCAATCTTACAAATTTATTTTTTTTCATTTAAAGTTTGAAAGTCTGGTATTAGAATGTTCGAAAGTAAAGTGATTATTTTTCATATTTGCAGGACTATCTCAAGCAGGTGCTGGACATTGATCTTCATGCCCAGATCCATTTTGGCAGGGTTTTTATGAAACCAGGGTATGAAAATTATCTTGTTATCTAATATATGGGGTTGGTTTGGCTTGCTTTGACTAACAAAGTTTTTAAATGCTTTCTTTTTACATTTTCTATTATGGATTATTTATTCTAATAAAAAAATATTATAGTATTAGAGTTCTCTGAACAAGTGTATATCCTATCTGAAATGGGAATTCATCTTCTTTATAAATCACTGGGTCTGGTTTAAACAAAGCAAAGCAACTTTCCAAACCTTTTCTCCCTTTAATTTCCATGTCTAGTTCCTTCCTTCTCTTTTTCTGCTTCTTTCTCTCACTTATAACATTTCAGTATGAAAATTCTCAAACATACACAAATGCAGGGAGCACAATGAAACCCCCATATACCCATCGCCCAACTTCAGTAACTATTTTTCTGTAATTGTTTTATCAATCCTCTTCTTCACCTTTTTGGGGGGGCAGAGGGCTGGATTGTTTTAAAGCAAGTTCTAGACATGTCATTTTAGTATACATCTCAAATATTAATAACAACAGCAGTACTTTCTTACATAATCACAATGGTATTATCTCAGGTAACAAAATAAATAAGAATACCTCAGTATCATCTAATACCGTGATCGTATTTGAAAATTCTCCCAAATGTCAAGGAAAAGTATGCCTTCTTACATATGTTTTGTTTGAATTAGGAGTCAAGTCAGGTCGACTCACTGTATTTGGTTAAGTTTCTATTAAACAGGAACATTTACCAACCACCGCCCCCCTTTTTTGGCATGCCACTACTTGTTGAAGCAACTGAATCTTTTGTCCTAGTTTTGTCCTAGTGAATGGATTTGGCTGATTGCTTCCTTGTGGTGGCATTTAATTTGTTCCTGTCTCTCTCCAGTATATTCTGTACATCGGAAGTTAGATCTAAAGGTTTGAGTAGATTCAGATTCAGTTTTTTTTTTTTTGTAAGAATACTTCATGAATAGTGTTTCATACCGCTTCTTACTACCTCCCAAGAGGAAAGAAAAGTAACCACATACCTAGATCTTGCATATCTCCTGAAAACTAATAGCTCCCTCAGGAAGGGCTAACGGAGGTTCTGTAATCCATTGTAAATCCTCAAAGAATGCAAACATTGGTGTTGATAAAATATGTGTGGCCATGTCTTTAAACAACAGCCTGCCTGTTGAGACCCCTGCTCCTCTATAAACCTGTGGTATGTAGACATTATAAAAACACTGTTGAAAGCCCTCAGTGTGTGGGTGAGCATTCCAGCACACCTCCATGCTGTCAGGGACAACAGTAATGATGCTTTAGTTCAGGGTCATACTCTGATGGGTGCTCATATGAACCCTAAGAGAAAGTAGAGGTGGGACTTACCAGTTGTTACAAGTGAGCCATGGGAACTAGCAGCAACTTCCAGAAACCTTTTTTAAGTGTCAAGCCAGCCCTCCTAATCTCCCTGATTTATTGGATACCTTGTGTCAGTTCTAAGGCAGAGATCAGGCTTTACATTTAAGTATGAAGTTAAGATTGTCCCTAAAGCCTTCTTCACAATGTAATAGAATTTAGAATTCTTGGCATTATATTTCTGTAGTTGCTCTGATATGCTGCCACTGACAAGGCCCTTTTACTATTGAAGGTGTTGGATTGGGATCATTCTTATTAAGAATATGTTGTCTTAAGCAAATATTATTATGCTATGAGTACACAGGCTTTTTTTTACTCTGTCCCCATGGGCAGTACTAATTTGATTAGAATACAGAGGACATACCAAAAGTATGTCAGTGTACTTCTCACTAATCTCAAAAATTGAATTGATTATTCCTTTGCAGTGAGAAAGAAGCTGACATTACTTACCCTCACCTCTAGAGGAGAAATATTTGTATAATATCTATTATTTAAATTATCTATTATTTAAATTAATCTCAGCACCCATGATGTATAATTTTAGTACTCATTTTTAGTCTATTATTTACCACTTACTTCAGCTGTAGGACTTCTGTGACTTCCGTTATTGTATAAAAGCTGTTACATTCTGATCTCAAGAGGAAAAATGAACAATAGGTGTTGAGTTTCAAGGAAATGACTTTCCAGATCCTAAACAAAAACTTCACAGTCTAGCAATAAAACACTCATGATAGCAGCGCACATAACAAAATGTTTTATTGTAATGGAATCTTTTTAAAATGAGTACCTTCAGAGAAATCACAGTAGCTGTCTGCAAGGTTCAAAAGATGATTTAAATTGGTTTTAAATACAGTAGAAGGAAGGTGTTATGCATTCCCTCCTCAATCTTATTATGTGTGTTAGTTTGCTATTTAAAAAAAATGGTGTAGAAGTTTAAATGGGCTTCCTCTAATTGTCCAGAATTTTATACTTGTCTGAAGATAAGAAGAATTTAAAGGTAATTGCTACTTAATAGTAGAATAAGAAGAAATATAAAAAGCTCAAGAACAATTTAGCTTTGCTCTTCCCACATACAGTACGTTCAGAATGCAATTAACCTCTTTCCTTTTAGACACGGAGATACTCAAAAAGCATTTGGAATATTATCGACCAGATCTACCAATCACAGTTTTTATGGATCATCTACAGTGAGCATAGCTGTTGTCGAAAATGTATCTTGGAAATTATTTTCATCACACAGTAACAGTCATTGCCAAATAACCTATCTATAAATGGATATGACATTCTAATCTCAGTTTTCTAAAACACAGCAAAGAATCAGGAAGTAAGCAGAAAAAGGCCTCAGAGTAGCCAAGAATAGATGTTACGAAGTCCATGTAATAACACTTCACAGTGTACCCTATGAGAGCCTTATCTAATTATGAGCCATAAAGTTAGAAGAACCTTGGTTCAAATCTTAGTATCTGAGTAATTTTGGCCAAATTGCTTAATCTCTTTAAGTCTCATTTTCCTCATCTGTAAAATGGGATGACAATTGTCACCTCATGGGATTATTGTAAGAATTAAATGAAATAATGGATATAATGCTTAGATGTTTCTTTAAAAATAGTAACTTCTATTATTACTATTATTATTATCATTCCAACAATATAACTATTACTACTGCTCTCTGGTTCCCAAACCAAAGGCCAGCTTTAAGGGTCAAGATGATGGCAGTCTAGCATTAAGGGGACCTACAGAAAAAAAAACTAGGGGAAAAAAACAGAAACAAGAACTATAGAAACACCGCCACGTGTACTGTTATGTTATGGTTTAATACCCCTGTGACCCAAAATCTCTGTATCATAGCAGAGTAGAATCAATTCATAATGATGGCTGTAATTCATCAAAAATATTAATGTTCATCATATTATTGCAAAAGGTAATGAGTGAGTGATCCTTTCTTCTTTCAACCAATGAGCAAAAATAGTAAAAAGAAAAACAATTTGGGTGCTTAAAAGGGTAATTTT
This sequence comes from Aethalodelphis obliquidens, assembly GCF_003676395.1. NCBI lineage: Eukaryota > Metazoa > Chordata > Mammalia > Artiodactyla > Delphinidae > Aethalodelphis > Aethalodelphis obliquidens. Next base: position 40,296,197 of record NW_020837954.1, read on the forward strand.
TCAGCTACTTTTAAATTTCAGCATTCCCTAAGAATTTTGCATCACTCAAGATTCATTAATATAATAAAAATTTTAGCTGAAATTCTATATTAAGGGTAGTCAATAGAAAAAAAATCACTATTATTAACCACCTGCCCTCTTCACACTCACACCCCTCTGCATACCCCCATGATGAGGGTTCATGTCAGACTTTTGAGGAAGTATAATTTGATAATATTCTTAAATTACTATTGCTTTAATTTTGTTCTAGTCATGGTATTTTATTTATTTTGACATTTCAAAACATTCCCTTCATAGGAGGGAAGCTTTTCTGTTTATTGCTGAGTATAGTCTTAAAGGGCTGAGAAATACTCATCTTGAACAATAGGTAGTTATCTGATAGACGTGTATTACCAGGTAGTCTTCAGATAAAAAGAATGATTGTTATTCTCCAGCAGAAAAAAAAACGTATAGACATTGTTAACTAGAGGGGTGGAGAAACTCCAGGATTTGGCATATGCTTCTACAGCACTGGCAAGAAGGAAAAAAATGTAAACTACAGAAAACCAGGAAGTTTGGTTACTTGAAAACAGAAGATGCTAAAAAAGAAGTAATTTAAATGCTCTCGAAACACTTCAGGTTATAAAGATTTAAAGGAGAGTCAACAGAAAAGAACTTTCACACAATAGGTGACCTGTATGAAGAACCATGTAACAAGAAAACTGCCAGTATTTAACTTACTACTCAGGTTGCTTAGCAGTCACTAACAAACAACCTCTACTTTTCCTCTAGCCTGCCAACGACATTTGCAACTTTGGATATTGATGGTGTAAGAAAAATAATCTTTGCACTACCAGGTAAGAATAATTGAAATAGTTTCTTTTGCTTTTTCTGGAAAAATGACCAAAATCTTTTTGTTTCCCAGGTGACCAGTCCCCTATCAGAGCGCATGATTTGGAATCTGAAACACCTGGGTTCAAATCCCAGCTTTTCATACTGTATGACCTTGGACAAATCACATAACGTCTCTGAAGCTGTTTCTTCATCTATAAAATGGGGCTAATTAGGGTTGGTGTGAAAGTCAAATTAGTATCTTTCAAAGCACATTTCAGACCCTAAGATGATAATCAGGAGTTAAGTGTCACTACGTCTTTCTAGGGCACCTGCTTTTCCTTACAGGAAATTGGTCAAAGTTAGCAGTATGATTACCTCTCACAACTAGAGTATTATGCTCAAGGGGCCAAAGGGCCTTAAATCGCCCATGGAAATACTAGAACAAAAAAGTACAAAGCTGCCTTTGGTTCTCACCAGATTTGGACTGGTTGGGGAGAGCAGCAACACAGGAGGGGCTGCAAATACTGATGCTTCTCAGCCAAATCCCAGGCATCATCAGTCTGACCACATCATTATCCCCACCTTCTCCCACGTGAGCAGAAACTCACGTGTTCAGATTATAGAAAAAGCAAAGTGGTTCCGTTTACAAGTTTTGGACTTTGGCTGTGCATTTAAAGCCAGGTTTTAAAGCCATTACTAATCTTGATAAATTCTAAAGCAGTTTAGAAGTTTTGTGTATCTACTTATTTTTTTCAATTTAAAAAATTATCCTCTGATCTGTAGCAGTGTCCCATTCTCTATTTTTTGGCATAGATTCCTTTAGAAAATAACCTACTTATTCCTTTCAGATGTACAAGTCTGGTGGCTTTGGGATATTTACCTGCTTTTTGATATTAAATAAAGGTCAAAATAGAGATAGAAAGAAAAGAAGGCAGGCAGAAAATTTTAGAACTTTAAAAACATGTTTAAAGCCCCTATCTGTAAGCATAAAAGAGAGTATGTTTCTCTCATATAGGAAATGTTAAGAGCGAGGTCATGTAAATAAAGTTTTAGTCTTCAAACGATTTCTGTGGTACAAAACTCCTTAGGGCCTTTAATACATCCCTAGATACTCTGAAGACCATTATATAGAGAAATGAAATCATCTTCCTAGCTTCATTTTGACTAGAAGAGACTGTTTTTGTTGTCTACAGAAGATATGACTTGACCTACAAAGTATGTTATAGTGGGAGCCTATTTTGCCATTACTAAGTGTTGTTGATCTGCCAAAGAAGTTATAATTAAATAGCCTATTTTCAAATTGCTGCTTTATTTTGAGATTTTCACTGCTTAGCCTGAAAGTACCAAAAGAGGGCAGCAACAATTCACATGTTCAGATTGTAGAACCAGCAAAGTGGTTCTTTTTATAAGGATTTGAAAACTCAGAATTGGATTTTTGGTTTCTTAAGGTCCTTGCAATTAAAGCCATTACTAATCTTGATAAGTTCTAATGCAGTTGAAAAGTTATGTGTTATCTACTTGTTCTTTTTTTTAACTTTTTAAAGTTACTATAGTAACATGTGTTCACTGTAAAAACATTAGAAAACACGGATAAGCATTAAGAAATGTTATCCATAATCTCCCTCCCCCTGAAATAACCACTATTTGCAATTTCCTTGGTGTTGATTTTTCCAGTCCCTTTTCTTATATAGAGCAATTCATTTTTTATAGAGTAATTTTATAAAACAGTAGCATTACAAGAATACTGTAATCATTGTTGAGCAATAGCTTTCTTACTTATTTTTCTTTTATTTTTCCTTTTTTTGCTTTTCCAGAAAAATTTCCATCTGTTCATATTTTGAGGCAAGAGGAAAGCAATTGATTCTCATTAAGAGTCTGCTGTCCTGTGGGACAATTCACTTTTTCTATTGAAATAATCAATGTCATTCATCACAACTTTTTTTAACAACTTAAAAAAAATCTATTCTTAACTGCTTTTGTGGGTAGAAGAAAATTAAAGGTATGCTTTTAGCTAGTAATAGGCTAAACTGACCATTGCTTTTATTTTGATGATGAAATTAGCAGCACAAAGCCAGGCCAAGGTAACCTAAAATATAATAAGCATTCCCCACCCCCTCTCTCTCTCTATATATATACATACTCACATACCACTGTATAAAAGTATTAGTAAAATTTGAATTTTAGAGCCAAAAGGAATATTAAGAATCATATAATCCAAACCTTTCATTTTGTGGATGAGTAACGTTAGACCCAGAAAGGTTTGGAACTCTTGCCTGGGTCGCATGGCTTGGTTAGTTAACAATACCACACAAGAAGCGAAATCTGTTATTCTCAGCTCAGTCGTTTTTTTCATAGCCCACCATACCTCTCTTTGAAGTGCGTGACACACCCAGATTTCTTCTTGGAGAGGTACAGTTGAATTCCTCAAATTTTTCTTATAACTGCAAAAAAACTTGGTGTTTGTATTAATCTGCTCAGGCTGCCATAACAGAATGTCACAGACTGGGTGGCTTAAACAACAGAAATTTATTTTCTCACAGTTCTGAAGACTGAAAGTCTAAGATCAAGGTGCCAGCAAGGTCGGTTTCTGTTACGATCTTTCTTCCTTGCTTGCAGATGGCCACCTTCTCTCAGTGTCTTCACGTGGCCTTTCTTCTGTGTATACACACTCGTGTTTCTTCCTCTCTTTATAAGGACACCAGCCCTATTGGATTAGGGCCTCACCCTTACAACCTCATTTAATTTTGGTTACCTCTTTAGAGGTCCTTTCTCCAAATACAGCCACATTGGGGGTTAAGACTTCAACATATGAATTTGAGGGGAACATAATTCCGTTCCTAAGAGTATTTGCCTTCAAGTCCTTCATGTCTTAAATCATTGTTGTTTTTTTTTTAGTTTAAAGAAATTTTTGGTTAGAGGGGATTATGGATAAATTTCTTTATTCTTATCCTACTTGCTAATTTTCTTTTGCACTGAGCATGTACTACTATGGTAATTTTAGAACATTTTAAAAATAGCAAGTGCAAACTCATTACTAAAGGCTTTCAATGCACGGCTCTCAGGAAAACAGATATAAATGGTGCCAAACAGCTTCTGTGCATCAGAAGTCTCTGCGTTTCACTGCTAGATCCAAATATTTACACCCTCTGTGGCATTTGGTCAACTACAGCTCTATTCTGGCATCCTTTTGGATTCAAGGTGATTCAGAAGAGGAATGCTAGTGGTTAGTCATTTCACTCTCTATGATACCTGAAGGTATAGACAGTCATAATTATATGGCAAATTTTTATGTGTGTACTATAAATAACTGCTTGGTTGACTTTCAGGGAATCCTGTGTCAGCCGTGGTCACCTGCAATCTCTTTGTTGTGCCTGCACTGAGAAAGATGCAAGGCATCTTGGATCCTCGGCCAACCATCATCAAAGCCAGGGTAATGTTTTCTAATGACCGGAAACCAAAATTGAAGCCTAATAACAAATTAGGATATGATTTTTTAACTGCCCAAAACAAACGTCTAGAATTTTATATTAGTTTTGAGGAAAAATGTGGTTATAGTCCCCTCTTCATGATAGAAAACAGAGGGAAAGGAGTCCCTTTTATTCCCTTCCCACATTATTCCATGACTCCTAAAGTGAATAATTTTCTCCAGCTAGAAGTCCATTTAGGAGTGGATATGTAATGACAAAATGGTCAATAGAATACTAAACTAATACTAAACCTATATGGAAGGAGGGACAAGAATTTCCCCTATGTAAACTTAGAGAGAACAGCAATTTAGCTGATCACTTTTTCTGTGACCCCGCTGATAAATTTTAAACAGTTCAGAAAAAGACAATTAAAGGACAAGAAAGAGACGCTAGTGAAGCAGAAGAAAAGGGAGACCATATTGTTTGGAAAAAGGACCACTAAGGCTGAGGAATTATACCTGCAGTAAAAATCACTCCGAAATTAGAGTCCCCTTCTCCACCAACACTAACTTCAGTTTGCTTTACTACTACTAGTAAACTAATTATGTAACACAGTTTCTATGTAATAACTAATGAACAATTTTCCTGGCAATTTAAACTATAATACTAAATCAGTACTTTTCTTTCTTTTAAGCTTTACTAAGGTATAATTGATATACACAATTGCACATATTTAATGTAGACATTTTGATGAATTTGGACATATGCAAACACCTGTGATACCGTCATCACAATGAAGGTACTAAACATATCCATCACCTCCAAACATTTCTTTGTGTTCTTTGATTTGTTTGTTTATTTCATGCTAAGAACATTTAATGTGAGAACTATCCTCCTAAAGTGTTTTAAAGTGCACAATACCACATTGGTAACTATAGGTAATATGTTGTACAGCAGATTCTTTAAAATGTATTCACCTTGCATAACAGAAACTTTATATCCATTGAGCAACAATTTCCCTTCCCTCCTCCCCTCAGCCCCTGACAACCACCATGCTATTCTCTGCCTCTGTGAGTGACTATTTTAGATACTTCCTATAAGTGGAATCATGCAGTATTTTTGTAACTGGCTTATTTCACTTAGCATCGTGTCCTCTAGGTTTATCCATGTTGCCTCATGGAAAACAGTATGGAGGTTACTCAGAAATTAAAAGTAGAACTACTGTATGATCCAGCAATCTCACTTCTGGGTATATGTCCAAAAGAATTGAAATCAGGATCTCAAACAGATATTTGCACCCCGGTGTTCATTATAGCATAATTCACTATACAAAGATAAGAAAACAACCCAAATTTCCAACAACAGATGAATGGATAGGGAAAATGAAGTGTATGTGTACAATGGAGCATTATTCAGCTTTAAAAAAGGTCAGTCATTGAACATCAAAAGGTATAATTGGATACCTGTTATATGAGAATATAATGGCCTATGGATTGATTAAAGAACAGATATTGAAAATGATAGAACTGTCTATGATTTATAAGAAATATAAACCAGTTTTATTATTATTCAGAGATGAAAAATATAACTAGGTTATAGAAACTTTGGAAAAATTAACTTAAAACTGATCCGCACCAACAGGTGTAAGAATTTTTAAAGTTACTTGATAAATTTTAGATGATTTATAAGGCAGATGAGCTCGAGCGCCTCTCTGTTGGACTAATGAAATCAGTGCCTCATAACTTCTCTAGTACTTTTAAAAGTTAGTGTAAAGCTCCTTTAACCACTCTTTGGAAGTTTTGACCAGACTTGAGCAGAGTCCGGGCCCTAGGTACCAACCAGGGCCTGGAGCATGTCGCGTGGGACCTCCACTCTAATAGAATCCCCTCTGGTCATCTGTTTTCTCACAAACTCTCTTCTCCAATCTGTGCAGCTTAGTCCAGCCTCTTCCCTGAGTCTCCTGGAGCTTTCACCTTCCCCTCATTACCACCATCAAACCTTCCCAAGACTTTCAGGTCTTTGGCAATCGTCTAAAAGTCTTCTCTCCCTCACCTCTTATCATCAGTTGCTTTATTTTCATAATTCTAAATAACTTTATTTCTGCTTCAGCAACTCAATACACATATCCTTTTTAATACCATGAAGTGCTCCATCTCAAAAATCACCAACTCTGGTATACAGTTTAGGAACAATGGCAAGTTACCTACCCGTAGATATAAAAGAATTTAAACACTCCTATAACACCTTCCCTTCTCCCTTTCCATAAGTCCCTTCTGGCTTTACCCCTTTCCTCATCCAACCTAAATCCTGTGGTGTATCACTTCAGTGTTTTTCTAACACCCTCAAATTTTTTTTGCCTCTTCTTCCATGAACTGTAGTAACTCTAAGAATCCACAAACTTAGATCAATCCTCCCTTTTTTGTCCTTCAGTTTTATTCCCAGGGCACTGAGTACAACTAGAGAAGAGAGTACAGCTGTTCAAGTTATCCCTTCCAATTTACAAACCTCAGCAGGGGCCCAAATTCCCCTTGATGATCCTTTTATATCCCGTGGATCAGCTTTTTCCATTCCTTACTGCAGTCTTCCAAATCTTCACCATTCTCCTAAAGCGCCCTCCACCATCCACATCCCCTGTGTTTTATAGCCAAATAAGCTGGTTTGAATGATGGCTCCAATGTTTAATGGTTTCTCTTCTAATCCTGCCTCCTTTTAAATCCCTTTTCTAACTCTAATCATGTCAGCATCTCCAATTAAAATTCTTCAATGCTTCCCATGACCGCAGGGTTAAATCCAGACTGCTCAAGTGCGCACAGGAGGCCCTCCATCCCAAGGCCTGTTTTCCCTTCCAGCTTCATCTGCTTCCCATCCTGCACTCTGACCATACCAAGCTTTTTTCTGCCTCCAGAACGGACGTGAGATCTCCTTCCTAGGAGGTTCTCTCCTAATCACCCCCATCTCTTTTCTCAGCTTGGAAAATTCCTTAGTCATAAGACTCAGGCATCATGCCCTCTGTGAAGCCTTTCTCAGTGTCCCTAAGAAGGGTTGATTATTTACTTCTTTGTGCCCTATTACACTGTGTTTGCAATTAATTATTTACTGTATTAGATAATTCTTTGAGGTCACTTCTCTAAAAGATGGACAGGACAAAGAGGAAGGAAAAAAATATTCTCCCCTTTTTTTTAAGTAACAAATTTTGTTTTTAGAGCACATTTAGGTTCATAACAAAATTAACTGGAAACTACAGAGAGTTCCTGTATTACTCCTCCTCCCCACCCCATCCTTACACACACAACCTTCCCAGCTGTTGACGTCCTGCACCACAGTGGTACATTTGTTACAATCAATGAACCTACAGTGACACATCATTATCACCCAAAGTCCATAGTTTACATTAGGGTTTACTTTCAGTGTTGTGTATTCTAGGGGTCTTGACAAATGTACAGTTACATGTATCTACCATTGTATATCGTACAGTTTCACAACCCTAAAAACTCTCTGTGCTCTGCCTATTCGTTCCTCCCTCCCTGCTCACCCTTGATCTTTTTACTGTTTTGCCTTTTCCAGAATGTCATATTGTTGGAATCATACAGTATGTTACCTTTTCAGATTGTCTTCTTTCACTTATTAATATGCGTTTGTTCCTCCGTGTCTTTTCACGGCTAGATAGTTCATTTCTTTTTAGCAAGGAATAATATTCCATTCTCTGGATATACCACCGTTTATCCATTCACCTACTGAAGGGTATCTTGGTTGCTTCCAAATTTGGGCAATTATGAATAAATCTGCTATAAACATTTGTGTGCAGGTTTTTGTATGAACATAAACTTTCAGTTCACTTGGGTAAATACCAAGGACTGTGATTGCTGGACTGTATGATAATATATTTCGTTTTGTAAGAAACTGCCAAAATGTCTTTCAAAGTAGCTCTACCATTTTGCATTCCCACCATAGTGAATAAGAGTCCCTTTTCTTCCACATTCTCAGTAGGATTTGGTGTGGCCAGTGTTTTGGATTTTTGGCCTTTCTAGTAAGTATCTAGTGATATCTCGTTGTTGTTTTAATTTGCAATTTCCTAATGACTTATGATGTTGAACATTTTTTCATATGCTTACTTCTCATGTGTATATCTTCTTTGGTAAGGTGCTCAGTTCTTTTGCCCAGTTTTTAACTGGGTTGTTCATCTTCTTATTATTGAGTTTTAAGAATTGTTTGTATATTTTGGATAACAGACCTTTATCAGGTGTGTTTTTTACAATTATTTTCTCCCCGTCTGTGGCTTATCAGCTCATTTCATTGACCTTTCTTTTTTTTTTTTTCTCATTCTCTCTCTTAGACATTCACATGTAGAGCATACCATATAATACTATACCAAATAATACAATTTTATCTCTTGAGTGACTACTGTGTGCCAGCAAAATATTCAAAGGAAACAGAGGACTCCTAGCCCACAGCTCACTGCCCAGTTTTGAAAGAGTAGAAGAAATCGGCAGAAGTGAAACATCCACCATTTGCAGTGTTTTTCCACCAAAATATTGATATATGTGTATGTTTACCCATGGTACATCATTCTTATAAGCACTGAAGCTTATAGTAAATAGGTGCTTTCTTAAGCTAACTGCTGTAATATACCAGAACTATAGTGTCAGTGTAACTAAATATATTGGTGAATAAAGTATTCTGCATTTCAGTAAAATACCATAAAAATCTAATTAGCTTCATCTCTTGCTACAAAAGGAACAGCTGTTTGTGAGGCTGTGAAAAAATTTCATTCACTTTAATTTGATGCAATTGATTCTTGTTTATTAAATTAACAAATATCTTCCTTTAAAACAAACAACCCCATTTTGTAGATGAACAAACAGGTATGGGAAAGCAAAATAAGTTGCCAATACAGCACATCGGTTAGCAGTAAAACTGGGAGTAGAACCTAGGTGCCAGTATCTTCCCAGTATATTATTTGCTCCACTGTACTTCCATGAGCCATTCAGTGCCATTGCTGGGGAAAAACCTCAAACACTTAGCAAATGACACAGCCACATGAATAGCTCTTGTGGTTTAGTGCTGGAGAACACACACACCCACACACTCAGGTTGAAAGACAGATTTTTGTCCTCAGGTAAGCACAGAATAATTTAGGAACAATGGCAAGTTACCCCCCAGTAGATATGAAATAGGGTATAAACATAAGTAATATCATGTGAAAGAGTAGAGTGTGACTTAATCAAGGAGAAACACCCTAGAATTGAATTTTATTCTGGATTCCAGATAAAAAGCATAATTAGAATGTTTTAATATTCTAATTAGATTATTAGAATATTTTAAAACAAAGTAACCAGAATGGATTAGAGATAAACTCACTTCAATAAAAATTTCCAGGTCAAGTTTTAACTATATCATTTAATCTAAGCAATATCTGTTTTAGTTGAGTAAAGGATTTCTGGACCATTTTAAGATAGAGTAACTTAAACGATTATTATGCTAATGGAAAATGTTAATTCTCATGCATTGGAATGAGTCTTGTTTTCACTAACATTGAACTAATCTTTGATGGGCTATAGATCATAATTAGGTACTGTATAAACTTGTTCAAGTTATACCTTTTAGGCACCTGCTACCAACACATTATCACCTTGATCAGATTTCAGGATGAATTTAATGACATAGATTAAAAAAAAAAAAAACAGTGGCTCCAGGTTGAATGTTGATTGGTCATTCTGTATAATGTGTGTGAACAGAAATTGGCTATGTTACAAAGATATGAAAGATGCCATTCCATAGCAAAGACTCATTCAGAGGAATTCTTTTAGTGCCAGTGATGTGACCAAACCAAAGTGGTATAACTTTTATGAGACTACTTTTATTTGCTTTAATGAGATTGTTTATCAGTATTGGGACTGATATAATCAGTCCTGATTACAGGATAATCTGATAATCAAGAGAAAAGAAAGTAACTATCCCTTTTGATTAATCTCTAAAATATACAAATACCTCATGCAACTCAATATCAAAAAAACAAACAACTCAATCAAAAAATAGGCAGAGGAGTTAAATAGACATTTCTCCAATGAAGACATATAGATGGCCAGGGGGCACATGAAAAGATGCTCAATATCACTCATTATTAGAGAAGCGCAAATCAAAACTATAATGAGATAGTCAGAATGGCCATCATCAAAAAATCTACCAACAATAACTGCTGGAGAGGGTGTGGAGAAAAGGGAACCCTCCTACACTGTTGGTGGGAATGTAAACTGGTACAGCTACTACGGAGAACTGTATGGAGATTCCCTAAAAAACTGAAAATAGAGCTACCATATGATCCAGCAATCCCACTCCTGGGCATATATCCAGAGAAAACCATAATTTGAAAAGATATATGCACCACAGTGTTCATTTCAGCACTATTTGCAATAGCCAAGACATGGAAGCAACCTAAATGTCCATCAACAGAAGAATGGATAAAGAAGATGTGGTACATATATACAATGGAATATTACTCAGCCATAAATAAGAATGAAATCATGCCATTTGCAGCAACATGGATGGACCTAGAGATCGTCATACTGAGTGAAGTAAGTCAGACAAAGACAAATATCATAGGATATCACTTATATGTGGAATCTTAAAAAAGGGTACAAATGAACTTATCTACAAAACAGAAATAGAGTTACAGATATAGAAAACAAACTTAGGGTTACCTGGGGGTAAGGGGGGAGGTGAGGAAGGATAAATTGGAAGATTGAGATTGACCTATACACACTATTGTAAAATAGATAACTAATAAGGACCTACTCTATAGCACAGGGAACTCTACTCAGTACTCTGTAATGGCCTATATGGGAAAAGAATCTAAAAAAGAGTGGATACATGTATATGTATACCTGATTCACTTTACTGTACACCTAAAACCAATACAACATTGTCAATCAACTATACTCCAACAAAAATTTTAAAAAGAAAATCTCCCTTTCATATTAAAGATAAGTGTATGAATGAGTAGCTGAATTAGCACCTCAGTAAATCTTTACTGGATGGATGGATGGATGGATGGATGGATGGACGGACAGTTGGATGACACACCGATAAATGGATGTTGAGCTTGTATGTTTGTGTAGGTCTACCTCCTTTATTTTCAATGTTAAAACATCTGCTTTGATTTCTTAATTCATAGGTCAGAGGTAAAATTAGAATTCAAGAATAGACTTTATATTTTTCATCTGCCCTTTTTCCTACTGCGGGTACCAACTTCTTAGCCTTCTTTTCTCTTTTCACCAGAGCAACGCAACCTCTGGACTTCCTGTATTAAGAACATAAGGTGGCAGTGGTGGAGACAGCAGAATGCCAAGATATTTCCGTGGCCATTGAACTCTTTGCACAACTGCCACCACCCTGTAGTTTTAAGAGATGATCAGGTGATCAAGTTTGTTTTCTTTTCCTCGTTTTTCTGTAGTTATCATGTGATGTAAAACTGGATCCTCGCCCAGAATACCATCGGTGTATACTGACTTGGCATCACCAAGAACCACTACCTTGGGCACAGAGTACAGGTTAGTCATTCACACCTGCAGGTATCTCTATACACCCATCCTGTTAAAACACAAATTTATGTATAACCTCCTTCCTTGAGTATACCTAATTTTGTAATTATTGTACATTTTCCCTTTTGAAAGATTAGATGTTAACTTATTCCTAAAACAGTGTAGCATAACAGGACAAGAGTAAAAAAAAAAATAAAGATTTTGTTATTCCATGGAGCCATATTTTCTAGATAAACATTTGAAATACAAATCTAAAATTACAGAAGATTTTTATCTGTTTGTTCAACCAGTAAGTTCTGAGCATAACTTTGATGGTAGGAAAAGGAGGGGACTGGGCTATGCCACCCATCAGTGTGAGATTAAAGCCCAATTAGAGTGTGATTCTCTGTAGCCTTTACTATACACTAGATATTGGTAAGATTTAAGGACTGAGAAATCAACGTTGATAATTCAGAGTTCTGAAGTTACCTGCTGTAGACTTTAAACTTTTATCCCCAACTTCTCTAGTCATATTTTACCCGACTTTTGATGGGATTCCAGAAAAAATTAAACAAAGGTCCTATCAAGTGCAAACATCAGCTAGCACAGTGAGTAGGTCTCTGATGGGCTTTGCCATCAGACTTGCATTCAAATTGGCCACCAACTAATTAGTAGGACCCTAGGCAAGTTATCTAACCTCTTTTGAGTCGTTGAGAATTAAATAAGGTAGCTGAGTAAAAGGTCTACCACCTTGTCTGGTACTTAGTAAATACTAGAGAAATGGTAGCCACTGCTGTTATTATCATTATTGTTTTAATAGGGTTTAAAAGCCTGTCTTTTCAGACACACGTCACATTTTAGCCTGAATTGAGAAATTCTATGGTATTTTCCACAATGCTGTAAAATTTTGGTTTTGTTCTTTTAAGCAATAATTTGTAATGTTTATTTTTAAAGTTCAGTGAGAAGGTAGTAGGATACAGTAGCAAGGCCACCTGAAAAAGGTACTGGGAAGTCTGATCATCTCTCTTCCTCTTGAAGACCTGTGTTTCTGTTCATCAGTTTTTATTCTGAAAAGGACTGCAAGGGCTGCGCATGCATACACCATGACGCTGATGCTGCTGTAATGAGAGTATTTCCTCCTAGGTAATCAGATGAGCAGCCGTCTGATGAGCATGCGCAGCGCCAATGGATTATTGATGCTTCCTCCAAAGACAGAGCAGTACGTGGAGCTCCACAAGGGCGAGGTGGTGGACGTCATGGTCATCGGACGGCTATGATGGTCACCAGCGGGAGAAAGCTTTGATGCATGTCTACATACCATTGACTGTATCCTGTAATATGCAACGGCACAGCTAGTTTTTCTGATTTGGATAAAAGTTGATCTGTATGGTCAACATCTTGAACTATATTTCAAAAGAATTTAAATACCTTTTAAAGAAAAAAACACCTAAAAATAAATCTTAACAGACAACTCTATTCTGATTATATCAAAGCAAATTTTTCGTTTCTTGCAAATTGCTTTGTGTGTTCAATGCTAGGTCTGATAGCGATAGCTTTTAGTAGACAGCAGTAGGTGCCTGCAGAACTTGTGTTTTTCTCATCTTTAAAATACAACTACTTATGCTCTTAAATCAAGGCTGTCTGCTTATTTATACTAGCGTAGGCAACACTTGGATTTCCCTTCTTAGTATGCTTCATAACCGCTTTACAGAGAGCTTTTGCTTGTTCTTTATCATGTATCTCGTGTTTATGTGCACAGTGCCAAACAAAGAGTGACTGGGTGGTGGCCCTGCCCTGCCTCAAGGAGAACCATCCCCGCAGAGCGTTCGGGGGTGGGGGGGCCTCACATCCCAGTAGCCTCATGGCACAGTACTCTTGGGCAGTAACTGGATACCTTTTATTTGAACAAACAAACTGGGGGGAAAAAATGCTTCCTTAAGTGCTGACAGCCTTTTTAACCAATACATTTAAAATTGTACAGAATAAAAAATAAAATCAAAGACTGATCTTGTACAGATATTAGTGTTACCAGCATTCATGTGGAAATCAAGAGCAAAGAAAAAACAATGTTAAACAACTCTGTACCATAACATTTTCTGTAATGATACTGAAACTTAATGAATAAAAAAAATCCTCGATCATTATTTAAAATCCAGTGTGTGTTGGCCTTGTTAATAAAAAAAGAGAAGATTGTTATGCCATTCTGTTGGGGTTCTGCCTGGATAAAAGGAATAGTTAAGATGGCTTAGCAAGGTTAAGTGGTATAAAGGAGATTTTTAAAAATATAGAGTAATCTATATTTTACTGTAGCATTGTGCAAATACAGATTAGAAAGTAGGAGAGAACCTGTAGTTGGTCTGGTCTTTCCAGTCATAGCTGGAGAATAGCAAGCAAATTTAGAGGAAAGATAGTTGATAATTTAGAAAAAAACTACATTTTTATTTCAGATGTCATAAAAACAAATTTCAAACATCTACAGTTCCTTGGAATAGAGGGGGAAAATAAGTAATGAACCATAAAATTGCAGATGAGTACCTGGACATTTTTTTTATCATGTTTGGAAGTGAAAAATGGCAAAAATCTGTACTGACTATAGAAAATACAGTTGAAATATATGCTATCCACAATGACTTCTTTAATAAAAACTTCGGGGCACTTTCCAAACAGTGGTAACGGGGCACATTAAATATGCTATAGAGTACTTAGTAAAGCAAACAACAAAAATTAGCCCACTAGTAGACAAGGTGCCAAATGATGGTAATGAAAAAAGCCAATTTGTAAACAATAAATATTTGATACTTATACTTGATATTTCCAAAGTTGAAAATAAAATGTTCTACATTTTAAATTTAGTTTATATGTTCAATTAAAGAAGATAAGGTTAATTAATAGAGGTCAAATGAAAGCTCATGCAAGGAGTTCTTTACCTACATTCATCCAAGAAATATTTATTAAGCATATACTGTGTGCTTGAGTACAAGGTACATCATGCTATACTATTTACAAGAATGAACAGGGATAATTGCTAACATTACAGTCCATCAAGGAAGATTAAAAAAACATGTGCAAGTAAGCATAATATTTGATATGTTTGATATTTGATAATAACATGGTAGAATGTGTAAAATGTGATAAATGCTGTAATTCAGATTTAAAGAGTTGGAGGAGTTCCAATGAGAACCTTCTACAAGGTAAGATTTCAAGGGGTAAGAAATTTTAGTGGGTCTTGAAGTCAAGGTAGAATTTTAAAGGTGATAATGCAGGAAGAAGGGTATTCTAGAAACAGAATGTACAATTAATAATAATTGTTATTTTTATTATAGAATTTAAGATCCACAAGGGCAATGATTTTTGTTTGTTTTGTTTACTGATATTATCCCCAAATCCTTAGAGTTCCTGGCATATGTGCATATGGATAGGCAAAAGTAAATATTTGTTCCATGAAACATTATACAGAGCTTACCAGGCACTTTTCTAAGCACTTTTCATATGTTTAATTTTCACAACAACCCTGTAAGTGTTATTATTCCTATTATAGATGAGGAAACTGAGGCACAGAGAGGTTAAGAAACTTGTCCAGGGTGACACAGCTAATAAAAGGAGGAGCCAGGAAGCAAACTTAACAATCTGGCTTCAGAGTCCATATTCCCAAACACTAAGCCATAGAAACAGAAAACTGATATATTTGTAAGACCAAAAAAGTACATGTTTGAGGCCCAAACTATGAACTTCTTGAATACCAGGGTAAGGAGTCTAGATTTATTCTAGAGACAATTAAACCATTAGAGATTCTTGATGAGGAAAGTATTAGGATCATTTTTTGGGAAAAAAAAATGCTCTGGCAGCATTGAATAGGATAGACTGGATTGGGGAAAAACTGAAGAGAGACACCAAATAAGAAGTGATCATTATTGTGCAGGTGAGGGGTGATGATAGCCTTAACCATAATGTTAGAGGGGTAATGGTGATAGGAAAGTCATGACATCTGAGTGTGCCTCTGGACCTAAAAAATGGAAAGAATTTTATGACTGATTACAAGTGTTGGAAAGGAAGTTAGACGAATAAGAGATGATTCAAAGTCTTTAGTCTTGGCTGACTGAGAACATATTCAACAAGAAACAAAAAAAAGAAAGTCAGAAACATGGATTTTGTGGAGGAGCTGGTAAGTTTGGTCATGTGTTTGAGATGTCAGAGGGGCCCTAAGGTAGCCATGTCCTGTTGGCATTTGAAAGTATAGGTTAGGAGTTCACAGAAGAGATACTGGCTGAATATAACCTTGGGGATCCTTCACATGAAGATAGTATTTGAAACATAAGCGTAGATAGGAAAGATTATTAAGGAAGGACTTGCCAAGAAAAGAGGACAGAGCCTTGGGAAGCACCTTATTTTGGAGTGTTGGAGGAAAAAGCCATGGATGTAATGAAAGGAAGAGCAGTTTGTAGAAGAGGAAAAACAGGGAACTGCAGTGTCCCAGAACAAGGGAGGGGAGTTTCAAGAAGGAAAGATAATCAACTGTCAAAAATAAATGTCAAGAAGAATGAGGGCTCAAAAGAATGTATTGATCAGGCAATCATTTGTGAGCTGCAAGAGTGCAATTTCAATAATGGGTTGAAGGCAAAAGCCAGATAGCAAAATAGAAACCGTGACTATGAAATATTTGGAACTTGGGCATGAGGAAAGAAAGATAGACACAGGATGGTAGCTTGAACCAATTACAAGATGAAGAAAAGATATTTGTTTGAAAAACAATAGTAGTGGGCATATTAAAAATTTGAGAGTAAGGTTCCAGATGGGGAAAGGAGAAGAGGAAGGAAGGGCTGGATTAAAGGACACTGATGGCCCAGTTAGGCTGGAGAAGAAAAGGAACATTTTTCTTTCTGAATTAGAAAAGGAAAAAAATATATATGAACACATTTGAGGTAGATTCAAGGGAAATTTAATTTAAAACTTAAGGGTCAATAAAATGGTTCTACTTGGTACAGTGAAAGTCAACGTCATATAATCTATTTGCATTATTTGACCAAAATTATTTTAAAATTATGTATGTATGATGTATTATAATTCTTTGTCTTAGTAGTTGATATTTAAATTAAAGATTATAAGGTGTTTTTAGATTCTTGCTTATAGCTGTGTGGAAGTTAAGCAGTTCCTTTTTTTCATGTTTGTTTGTTTCTTCTTATGATTATACAAGCAGTACATACCTATCCACCAAAGTCTACAGCAAGACTGCCACCCCCACTAAATTGACAGGCTCCCTGCCCAGACACCCAGCCCCTTCTCTAGGTCACAAAGAAGTGCTTGACCCTCTTCTGTCAAGGACCCACCTTTCTGCCCAAGCCCTATACTCTGCTCTATCTAACCTGTAGTGTCACGTCTCCCTGCTTACATGCTTTCCCATCAGCTTTATACATCCTTAAAATTCTCCTATGTCCTAAAAACAAAAATGAAAACCTCCCTTAGCCCCCTGCCTACCCATAGCAATTACCCAGTCTTTCTTGTTCCCTTCAGAGCTTGACTTTCAGAAAGAATTGTGTATATTTATCTATGTAGTTTCCATTTCTGGGGTTCTTCATTCTTTGGTGTGGATCCACATTTCCATCTGGTATCATTTTTCTGTTGCCTGAAGGAGTTCCTTTAAAATTGTTGTGTGGGTCTGCTGGTGATATATTCTTTCAGCTTTTGCATGTCTGAAAAAGTATTTGTTTTGCTTTTGTTTTTGAGAGAGATTTTTGCTGGGTATAAAACTCCAGGTTTATAGTGTTTTCCTTTGGTTACTTTAAAGATGCCCCTCTTCTCGCTTGCATTGTTTCCAATGAGAAATCTGCTGTCATCCTTATCTTTGTTCCTCTGTACATAGCATATATGTTTTCTCTGGCTGCTCTTAAGACTTTTTTCTTTGTCGTTGTTTTTGATCAGTTTGATTATGATGTGTATTGGTGCAGTTTATTGAGGTTGAGGTTTATTGAACTTCTTGGATCTATGGATTTATCATTTTCATCAAGTTTGTAAAGTTTTCAGTTATTTCTTTAAATACTTTTTCTGTTTGCCCCACTCTCTTCTCTCTTTCAGATACTCCAATTATCTGCACATGAGGGCACTTGAAATTGTCCCACAGTTCACAGATGCTCTTAATTTGGGGGGGACTCTTTTTCTATTGTGTGTTTCATTTTGTATGGGCTCTATTGCTATGCTTTAAGTTCACTACTCTTTTCTTCTGCAATGTCTAATCTACCATTAATCCTATCGAGTGCAATTCTCATCTTAGACATTGTAGTTTTTATTTTATTGAAGTATAGTTGACTTACAATATTGCATTAGTTTCAGGTGTACAGCATAGTGAATCAGGTGTGGGTTTTTGCAGATTATATTTCATTATAGGTTATTACAAGATATTGAATATAATTCCCTGTGCTATGGTAATTCCTTGTAAGCAGTTCCTTTTTAACCTGCTTTCTTGGTTCTGTGCTTTGGTTGTTTCAAATCATGTAACACACAATGAAAAAAAGAATATAAGCAGATTACATATACCAAGTAAATGCTATTAAGTGATGTTGCATGTTACAGCAAGTGGATTCTTTGGATGGCTTTTGTTTTTTCAATTATTTGCTAACCAAAAAAACTTTGTGGATCTAACCCATAACCAACTCTTGATCTTCATGAAACCCTAATAGGTAAGTCATTATCATTCCTAATTATAGAAAGTAGGGATTTATGTACATACAGAATTCAAAGCAAATAAATTATGTATCTTATTATCCCAATGATGATGGGTGGATCTATGTTAAATAATACATTGTATTCTAACAGGCTTATAAGAAGTGTTGAGCTCAACTGTCTATAACAGAGTTACATCATTATAGAGTTCATTTATAACTTGGCCTAGAACCAAGAGGTTAAAAAGTTGCTCAATTCTGGCCATTTTGTATGGTCAGTTAGCAATATGTCTCCTGTAGTCTTTTGTAATAATTCAATAATTTATTTAACAAGCATATATTAAGTTCCTACAGTATGCAAGGCTCCATGCTAGGCTCTGAGGATACAGTGATGAATGAGACCAAGACTCATATCCAAGAGGAGACAGATTATGAGAAAGCAAAAAAAAAAATTTTTTTTGAAATACAGATTATGAAAAGTCTATGAAGAAAATCCTATTATAGTTAGAGAGTAACTGGATGGAGCCCTAAATCATATTCAGTCGTGTAAGATCCAGCCATTAAGAAAGGCAGAAATTACACTAAGAGACTTTAGCGTAACAATAAGTTAAATCTGTGTTGGAGATCTGGAAAAGCACAAAAGAAACATGGAAATGTCAGAGATAATAACTATAGGAAGCGGATACCACAAAAAACTAGGGCTGGGAGAAGGGAGGAAGAGGTTAGAATTATCAGAATCTGTAAGCTCAGAGGTTAGACCTCTTGGAGCTAGGACTCAACCCTCCAAGGAAAGGGCACTGCCCAGATGCTAATTCTGAGAGTGAGGGGGAAAAAAGGCTAGAACAAGTTGCCATTACCAGGGTGACAGAGAGAATCAAGAAGCAATCAGGAACGAACACAAGTCCCTTCTTCGCTCCCTCTGCTTGCTGAGTTCCCTATAGTCTAATGCAGCCTATTGTTCAACCTAACAGGAAGCCAGCTGGCAAAAAAAAAAAAAAAAATGTCGTTAGCTGAGTTCCAGCCCCAGCACCACAATGTAAAATGCAGTGGTGGATTTAGAGCTGAGAGACAATCACTTGTCCGGGGATTGAGGAAAGGGTTCTCTAAACAGGTGACATTTGAAGTCAGATCAGAAGAATGAAAATAAGCCCCGCATGTTAAGAACTGAGAGAAGAGCATTTCAGACAGAGGAAAGGACTTAAAGAATACAACACCAGAAAGGAGACAAGCATGATGAGGGAGAGGGGAGGGTTCTGAGATACAGCTGGAGAGAACTGAAGCCAGGATGCAGCCAGATCACGCTCACACATGTATAGGCTCTTGGGTGTATACTGAACACACACACACACACACACACACACACACACACACCCCCCTATGATATATGTCAAATAGCCTAAGAGCATGGGAAGCCACTGAAGGTTAAGAAAAAAGCCTCTTATTTACTAAACACCTATTGAATACAAGGCACCATGCTAGACAAGGGCTCCTGCAAACAAGGAACTCATCCTTCCTGCCTCCTACACCTGTTCCTCTGCCTGTGTTTTGTTTCTTGGTTAATGGCACCACCATTTACCCAGTTTCCCAAACCAGAAACCTCTGAGTCACTCTTTCTTCTCACTTCCCACATCCAGTTAGTCACCAAGTTCTGTCAACTCTACTAATAGTTCCTAAATTAACCCTCTCTTTTCTAGTCCCACTGCTACCATCTTAATCCGTATGCCTCCAGAATTGCCCTCCCTGAGTCTGTCCTTCACACTGTTACCAAAGTGATCAATGCAGAGCATAAATCTCTCTGTGCTAAAACTCCTCATTAGAAAACTGCTGCAACAAATTAAGTCCAAGCCCCCAGTTAGGTTCTTTAAAGTCCTCTGTGATCTAGCCCCTCCCTCGTCCACCTTCACTTTCCCCCCTCACTTAACAGCAGACCATTTGCAGTTACCCCTTCAAAGCATGTCATTTTATGCCTCAATGCCTTTGCTCAGGCTGGCTAATCTTCCAAGATTAACCTTGGACATTAACTCCTCCAGGAACCCTTCCCTTAATCCCCAAACTGGACTTAGTGCCTCTTATCTGTGCTTCCACGTATCTCTGCATCCCACTGAAATTATCTGCTTACATCACCCCTCCTCCACTTGATGGCAGAGACTGTTCACCTCTGTAGCCCCAGGAAATAGTAGGTACTCATTGCTAAACTGACCAACAGAATTGACCTTGTATAGCACTCACCAGGGAGCCAGAGACAGAACCTGGCATAAAAACTTCATACCATGCTTAGGACATGCAGTAGAGAGGACCCCATGCAGGCATGAGCAAGTTGGCACATCTCATGAGGAACAAGGACAGAAGGTTAATTGGTCATGGACCTCATTTCAACAAAGTGCCTCAGACTCAGAACTATGACATCATCTCCACGTAAAGTTATAAGTATGGTTTAATACGCTGTGCACGTTAAAAAGCATTAATATTTTAAAGGTAAATATTTAAAATATACCATGTTTTTTATTTCCCTCTTTTGGTATTTCTTCACTTTTTAAGATACCAGTAGCCTCGAAAAAAATAGAAGTGAGAAACGAAGAGTTTCATCAAGACATCAGAATTAGTAACACCAACATGGAAGAGATGAATCAGGTTTATGCAGAAATGTACCCTGGTCCTGAGTCAGGAAGCACAGAAAATGGCAAGTGATCACACAACAAATATGCTGAATGAAGAAAGAACCAATGGTACTCATACAACTAGAGGAAGAATTTGTCCATCCGAAAGAGGGCATTCAGGATAAAAGACGGGAAAGGGAGTGTCTGAGGCAAAAATAAAAGGAAACCCTTTGATCCTGCACATGTACAGACTGCCCTTGCCTGCAGGCTGAGCCAGTTATACGTGGAGAGTTATCACCAGAGCTTGATGCCAGTAAACACTCCATTTATGCATCCAGCCCTCAACACTGCTTCTGGGAAAACTGCCTGATACACATCCTATGGGAGTGGATGCTGTGGTCTCCCTGACCCCAACACATGGTCCCACATGGAAGTTACCATTCTTAAGGAAATAGGAACCCTATCATCCACTCAAAAACTCAGATGATATTTATTCTGAGAGACTGAATATCCTCTGGGCTCTGTCCAAAGCAAGTGTGTGAATCTAGAATATGGTGACCCAAATGAAGTTAATTCACTAAGGTCATGCCCCCCAGGCCTAAGTGGTGAGTTTGCATCCCCTGGTGCCCTTCCATCCTCAAGAGCAGGGGAGGGAGTGGCTAGACAGGTGGGCATCTGCAGCACTGGACCACAACACAAAGGTGAAGAAGGACAATCTGACAGGGAAGCCACAGAGAAAAGCAAAGACAAATAACCTAATCATGTATCTTCAAGAGAGAGGAGAACTTCAGAGAGAGAATACCATGCAGTTCTTTACATTCATTCATTCACCCAACAATTACTGAGTGCCTACTACAGCATGTGTCAGAATATACTAGAAACTGGAGGTATGAAGACAAAGAGGCCTCTGCCCTCTAAGAATCCTACCTTCTTTAGAAGTTTTTCTTCATAGAAGCACAAAGCGGCTTAAATATGTTTAAGTCTCTGAAAATTGGGATGTTGGTAGATTGAATGATAAATTATCACTTGAATGATAAATGATAGTGTTTTCAACTTTCTCAGTATGATATCTTTTCCATGGTGATCCTATGACTAAATTGGCTTTTCCTCTCCAGGGAAGCCTCTGAAAACCTCACGTGGCAACCAGAACTACTGCTCCTGAGCTGTGCAGCTCCACAGGAATGCTAGCAACACCTAACCCCAGGGTTAGGGGCTGACCTTCAGGGCTGCTGCTTCCCAGGTTCTTCTCTTACTTCAGAGACTATGTCAGCACATTATGATGCAGGAGCCTTAGAACAATGCCCAGGGAAGTCTGGCCTCCTGTGCTTCTTTTACTAAGTGGTAAGTTGCCTGTCCAGTAGACTGAAAATACCTGCCAAAGAAATGTGAAAAGAGTTGGAAATGTGCTAGTTGGAGACTTCTAGTAGACATCCAGGAGATCTCCAGATCTGTTTCATCCTCACCTCTATGTAAGTGACTGTCTGCCTACTGCAACTTTGGTGTGAATCTGAGAGAGAAGGAAAGGATAGTTCGATGAATTCTCATAATTCGAGGGCAAAATGTCTATTCTTTCTCCACCTTCCCCTTTTCCTTAAAGTTTCATTTCCTTCTAGTTTCAACCAGAGCAAGCAAGAAATCTCAGAGACTTAACACCTGGTTACTGAATTTCTTTTTCTTAAAAAGAGTTTCATTGAGAGTTTCTTTGAAAACAAGTTTTCTGATGATTTTTACATTTTGATTTTTCAAACTTTCTTCCATAAGTGACTGAATTGAATGAATTTGTGGAAATATGGTCATTTTAAATTATTCAAATGAGAGAGAAGATCTAGAACACAGGGCTTTTCTGTTCAAAGCTAAAAGGTTAACTGGGGCCCCATTGTCAGAAGAGAGGGAGGCCACAACAGTTATATCTTCTCTAAGGTTCAACCAGAATTGCAACCTATGACTGTGATGGACCAATACTAAAAATGTGTTTACTGCTGTGTTAAGAATCTTAGAAAAAAACTAAGTAAATGCTATGCTTCAAAGTGCTACAAAGAACTAACCTCCAAGCTCCAAGTATCACAGAGACCAGTTCTAATGAGTGGCAGGTAAACCCCATCATTCAAGAGCTTTCACGTCATTATGGAAATAACACAACAAAAGAAAAAAAGAGAAACTATGTGGTAGGTATATGGGTGTTCACTATAGAATTTTTTCAGCTTTGTTATAGCTTTGAAAATGTTTTATCATAAAATATCAGTGTGGGGAAAGACTACATGAAAGTGGTATTATTTTCAGGGCATTTATAGACACCCTCTCTGATTTCAGTGGTCAGAAAAGCCAATGAAAACACTTGCACGCTAGCTCCCAGACTTTCACTCTCTCCCCTTCCCAATTTCCATTAAAACTCAAGCTGTTGAGGAGGACCTTCAAGATGGCGGAGGAGTGAGATGTGGAGATCACCTTCCTCCCCACAAACGCATCAGAAATACATCTACATGTGGAACAACTCCTACAGAACACCCACTGAACGCTGGCAGAAGACCTCAGACTTCCCAAAAGCCATGTGGCAGACAGGGTCTTGGTGCTCTGGCCCCGTGTCAGGCCTGTGCCGCTGAGGTGGGAGAGCCAAGTTCAGGACATTGAACCACCAGAGACCTCCCGGCTCCACATAGTATCAAATGGCGAAAGCTCTCCCAGAGATCTCCATCTCAATGCTAGGACCCAGCTCCACTCAACGACCAGCAAGCTACAGTGCTGGACACCCCATGCCAATCAACTAGCAAGACAGGAACACAACCCCACCCATTAGCAGAGAGGCTGCCTAAAATCATAATAAGGTCACAGACACCCCAAAACACACCACTGGATGCGGTCCTGCCCACCAGAAAGACGAGATCCAGCCTTATCCAACAGAAGACAGGCACTAGTCCCCTCCACCAGGAAGCCTATACAACCGACTGAACCAACCTTAGCTACTGGGGGCAGACACCAGAAACAATGGGAACTACAAACCTGCAGCCTGAGAAAAGGAGGCCCCAATCACAGTAAGTTAAGCAAAATGTCAGGCTGCCCTTCTGTGATCTCCCCACAAGAAAGCACAGCAGAGCACAGGAGACTCATCAGAGGGAGAACCTTGAATCATCCACTGCCCTTTAACAGAAAACTATTTCCCAAACATCGGTTGAACCATTGCGTGCAGTTCGTTTTGGCACATCTTACAAGAGACTGTGATGTTCCAAATAGGTCCACACCATGATTGGTAACTGCTGTTTTTTAAAATATCTAATGTCATGGGAAAATATTAGTATATATTATATTATATAGCTAAAGCAATTTGTAAAACTGGAAAGATATGAGATATATATGGATATATATATATATATACCAAAACTTTAATACTATCTCCAGTTTTTAAGAGTGGTCCTAGTAAATAGTTAACAGCTGACCCTGCTTTTGGACCACTGACAAAACACGTGTGCACTGCCACACAGTTGGTTTCACAGAACGATTCGTATGCCGTAAGAGCAGTGCTATCTTGATTAATTGACCAGCATAACTGAAGAGGTTAGGGGTGGAGGCTTTGGTATACAGAGAGATAATCTCAAATCACAGTTACAACAAAACTAGTTAAAATTCAGCACACATTTACCATCCATACACATAATTCAAAAGTATTGAAGTATTTCCAGAACAAATATTTAGCAACAAACAATAAAAAGCATCAAACCAGAGAAGATAAAATATATGGTTACATTCTTTGTTCCTTAGCTGACGCCTACCTTTGTTCCGGGGTTCAAAGGGGACAAGAGGGGCCAGGCCTGGTCTTGGCTACCAATCCCCTGGAGCCCTTCCTTCTCCTCATTCTCTCCTCCCTCTCTGTGGCCTTGGATCCACAGCTACACCTGCTCCCCTGGGAGATCATCCTCTCTCTGGAGGAACTGTTCTCAGATCCAGGAATTCTGGAAGCCACATAAATGACTGTGCTGCGAAAGGGCCACAGGGCACATACAGAGTAGCATGTGTTTGTGAACAGTAGACATACCCTCCAATATGTGGATGTTGTCACTTTGTTAAGTGATTTTTTTCCCCAAAAATGTGTACTCTATCATCCACTTGTGGATGAGCAAGAGTCGACTACTGTGTTTTATCAAATCTGAGATCCATCAATTATAAGATACATCATTATACTATGGACCACTGAGAAAGAAAAAAAATGCAGCTAATTATGTGACTCAATGCTTTCTTACTACTTGGGATTCTTCCACACAATATTTATCTGTCACTCTCTGTGCCCTCATCCTCTGTGCATTTCTTAGAGGAGTGCTCCACTCTGGTCTCTTGGACCTTCTTCCAAGCCTCTGATGTGCATTCTGCAAGTTTTATACAGAAACTTTCTCAATCTTACAAGAAGGTGTCAACAAAAGATTTTCAGGTACCCATTGGGAACACATTTTAAATGGCAATTAAATGCAACGCATGCAGTACAACCAATGTACATAATTTAATGTGAACAACCATGACTAAGTCCATGCAGGTACAGCCAAATGACAACCACCATGCAATTGTCCCTGCCAGTGGAGAGTGATCACAAGGCACACTCCATTTCACAGTTTTTAAGCTGAGGAAATTCCTTCATTCCTTAGAATGAAGGAAACTTGGGAAATATGAAACTAACAGTGATCAAGAAGGAACCCAGCCCGGCAAACACTGAGGAGATTATACTTTTGGACACAGGGTCAAGTGTGGTGGACCAGCACAAGCAGCTACAGGTGCTCACTGTGCAATAGCCATGCTATTCAGTGTTTTTTATACATTGGTGCATCCAGTGGTCCCAACACTGAGTTGAGTCGGGTGTTGTTTTTTTTTTAATTTCATTTTTTAATATTTATTTATTTATTTATGGCTGCGTTGTGTCTTCATTGCTGAGCGCAGGCTTTCTCTAGTTGCGGCAAGCGGGGGCTACTCTTCATTGAGGTGTGCGGGCTTCTCATTGCGGTGGCTTCTCTTGTTGCGGAGCAAGGGCTCTAGGTGCACGGGCTTCAATAGTTGTGGCGCACGGACTTAGTTGCTCCGCGGCATGTGGGATCTTCCCGGACCAGGGATCGTACCCGTGTCCCCTGCATTGGCAGGCAGATTCTTAACCCCTGTGTCACCAGGGAAGTCCCGAGTTGGGTGGTTTTATCCTCATTTTATAGATGAGGAAATTGAGCTCAGGGCTATTAAATAACATGCCAGGGTCACCAAGTAGCAGGTGACAGAGCCCAAATATGAACCTGGATGTGTCTGACTCCAGATTCCTTATATCCCCACCACACCAGTTTCCATACTGGCCTTACAGCACTTGAGTTCTGAGAGCAATTATAGTTGTAGTTCACCTGGTCCCAGGTATTCCTGAAGGGGTTATTTCAGAATTTTATGGAGAGGAAAAAGGAGTGTCTATGGTGTCTGCAATCACAATACGGTGTGAGAACTACATACTTGTGACAAAATAGTATGAGCATATGTAAGTGTACACATGTACACAACTAGCAGTTGGGATGGTAGAGAGTTGAATAGAGTGTTGTGGCTCTTTATAGGAAGACAATAACCCAGGCTCCTTACGACCCTCCATGGCACAACGGTTATTTGAGTCCATATTACTAGCTTTGTCACATTATAGAATATCCTCATGACTATAGGAGCCCAGGATTTCACTTATTTGACAGTTTCAGGCCAGCTATGGGCTACAGACTCATGACTGTCTGATTCCAGTCACCAAAAACCGTGATTGGCACCATCGCCAACAGCTCAGCTCAAATACAGACAGCAACCTTCTGACTACTAGTGTAATTAGAGGAACTCTTTTTTTTCTTTTTTTAATTTTAGCATGGGCAAAAGCCTTTATTTATTTATTTTAATTTTTTTTTTTTTTTTTTGGCCACTCAGTTCCCTGACCAGGGATCGAACCCATGCCCCCTGCAGCAAAAGCACGGAGTCATAGCCACTGGACTGCCAGGGAAGTCCCTAGAGGAGCTCCTTTTAAGGCATGGTCCTCATGTAGTAAATGAAAGTAAGGATTAGTATTTTCTTCCTTTGTACACTTTATTTTCCATTTCTTGTCTCCTTCACAGAAGACTTCATCATTAAAAGGAGGAAGCCCAAAATGAAGTGAGTTAAAAACTTTGTCTCTGAGAGGACTGTGGCTTGATCCTGAGTTGAGGTAAGAGGTGATGGTGCGTATGGCTGGCGGGGTGTGGGGGGACCACGTAGAGCTACACTGTCACATGCGCCCTCACCCTTGCTCTCTCTCTCCCTTCGCTTTCTACTTACTCCACTTTCCAGGCTTTCTCTTTCTCCTTTCCTCTTCTGGGAATGACGCTGTACCAAAGACACTGCTTACAGGGATCAGCTCTTCTAGACCTCAAGCAGGTACACGTGAACTGATAGTAGAGAGTCTGGGCTGATAGGGACAAAAGCGTAACAATCACAGCTGTTCTGGGAAGTGAAGGGTGAATAGTTGCTGTGATATTGCTGGTAACCCTGAACCAAAAGGCGGCCGACCTTTGCTTTCCTTCCTCCGTCATACCTTGCTCTCATCTAAAACTGCACCTTTCTTGTGATTTCTTGTCAGATTCTAGGAGATCCCCGTATATTTAGGCCCCAAAGAATCCAGTTGATGTTTTCAGCACTTGCTGTGTCCTCTGATTCTCTAAGGCAGCTTCATTGTTTCTCAGCCACTCAGCGATGATAAAATAAATGCCTTGTCCTGCTGGATGTCACGGAGGAGAGAAAACCTAGATGGCAATGGGCCATTATGTGCCTTTTTCCTACCATCCTGTCACTGTTAGGATTCTCTCATTGCTATTGCAAAGCTCTCTCCTTGGAATCCTGAAGTGGCTAAATACAGCCTTTTGCACTGATGGCCAAACACTCAGAACTCATCCATCTCCCCTCCTCCATCCTCTCGTCTATACCAGCAGTCCCCAACCTTTTTGGCACCAGGGACCGGTTTCATGGAAGACAATTTTTCCATGGACCGGGGGTGGGGGACGTTTTCAGGATGATTCAAGCATATTACATTTATTGTGCACTTTATTTCTATTATTCTTACATTGTAATATATAATGAAATAATTATACAACTCACCACTGCCACTGATCTGACAGGAGGCGGAGCTCAGGCAGTAATGCGAGTAATGGGGAACGTCTGCAAATACAGATGAAGCTTCGCTTGCTCGCCAGCCACTCACCTCCTGCTGCACGGCCTGGTTCCTAACAGGCCACAGACTGGTACCAGTCCATGGCCCGGGAGTTGGGGACCCCTGGTTTATACCTTCTTTTCCTTCCTCTTTCCTTGTATTATTATTCCCATTAAAATTTTTAAACAATCACAAACAGAAATATTGCAAGTACAATAGAAAGACTTTTTTTTTCCTGAAGCTTTTGAGAGTAATTTGCCAAGTTGTTGCCCTATTATCCCTAAATACAATCAAGGGCATTCTCCTACACAGCCAAAATACAACCATCAAAACCAGGACAGGGGTTTCTCTGGTGGCACAGTGGTTGGGAGTCCGCCTGCCGATGCAGGAGACGCGGGTTCGTGCCCCGGTCTGGGAAGATCCCACATGCCGCGGAGCGGCTGGGCCCGTGAGCCATGGCCTCTGGGCCTGCGCGTCCGGAGCCTGTGCTTCGCAAGGGGAGAGGCCACAACAGTGAGAGGCCTGTGTACCTCAAAAAAACAAAAAGAAACTAACAAAAACCAGGACAGGAGCATTGCCTATTACCACCACCTAATCCCGAGACCCCACTCAGCGTTTGCCAGTTGTCCCAGTAATGGCCTGCACGGCCAATGGATCCAGTTCAGAATCACTGTCATGTCTCTTTAGCCCCCTTCAGTCTGGAACAGCTCTATACTCTTTCTTTGACTTTCGTTAGTTTGACATTTTTTAAGATCACAGGCCAGTTATTTTGTAGAATGTCCCTCAATTTGGATCTGTCTGATGTTTCCTAATAATTGGATTCAGGTCATGCATCTTGGGAGGAATATCACAGAATGATGTGTGCATCTCGTTGCATCTTATAAGGTGGTACATCATTTTGGTTTTTCCCATTACTGATAGTGTTCACTCATCACTTCACTGAGACGGTGTCTGCCCGGCTTCTTCACTGTACAGTTATTTTTTCCCCTTGATGATAAATATGTTGGTGAGAGGTACTTTGAACTAAATATTCTGTTCCTCATCGAAATTTTAATTTACATAGAGTCTCATGGTCTCCTATTTTATTAGATCAATTCCCCTGCATGAACATATTACCCATCTCTGCCACCGTCCTCTCTCCCTCTCGGACCCCCTCCTCAGGCTGCTTGGCCCTGGTTTCTTACAATGGGCTGCACCCCTTCTCCTGGTAATAGATGCCCTCTTGCCTCCCTTGTGTCCTGAGCTGTGGCTCCTCACTCCCCTCATTACAGAGTCCTGCCTCCCTTTGTCCCAGCTAATGGATTTAGGACTAAATTATTCAGGAAGGGAAGAGAATAGGAAGAAGGGGAAGGCACCTTCTGTTGTCTCTGGTTCACCCTCCTTTTCCTTTTTCCCATACGTCCTGACCTATCCTGACCCCTCGCACCCTTGCCAATTCTCACATCCATCTTTCCAAGCACTCAGGGCAGGACTGAACCTTAGGCCATGGCATAAGCTCCTCTAGTCAGACTATGAGGTTCTGATTCCTGGTGTGGGGACTTATAAGGTGTGACCTCGGGTAAGTTACTTTCCCTCTGCAAGCCTCATGATGTATAAAATAAGCATCTTAAAAATGCTAGTTCATAGTGCTTTTAGAATCAAATGAGACAGTGCATGTAAAGCTATTATTGCCTGCCACAAAGCAAGAACTAAATATATTTTGTTGGTTATTATTTTCCATCCTCTCTGTTTCAGCTGATTGTTGTTGTTTTATCTCTTTCTCTTTTTTTCCTGAATGATCTGTCTCATTCTTTTTACATTTTGGCTCCTCTGGACTATTTCACTTTCTCTTGAATTATTTCACTTTCCCTATGTTCATGTGTAAGATGCACTGGAGGGGGGCATTGTGTTGTCACCAGCAGAAGGTCTGATGAGAATTCCCAGGGTCACACGCTCATGGGATAGCAGGCAGCAGTGGCCTCTGTGTCCCAGGCCCTGGCTGGGACAGAGATGGGGCATGTTCACTGCTACTCTCTAGCTTGGCCAGGGAAAGGAAAAGAAGGATCTCTGAGAAAGGACTGAGGTGGAAATAAACATTCAGAACTTACTGCTTTCCTCTAACGGGCATGGAGTTTGTGAAGAAGGAAGAGTGACCTTTTGAAGGTTTGAACAGAATTGCATTCTAGGACCTGTTCCTTTCTTGGAACTCTGTGATTTCTGGTAGATGAAAGGTGAAATCCAATGATGTAGAGCCATTGGTGTCTACTGAAGCAGTTTCTGGAGAGAGAGCCAGAGCGACAGCAGGAGATGTACAGCTGTCAGTGACTAGATAGATACCCACTGTTCACTAAGCCTCGGTAGTGGGTGAATGGTCAGGAAGAGATGGTCTCAGGTTAGTATGGTATACCCTACTTACAGAAAAGGACTTTAGGCCCATGCATGCTGGGAAGGATAGAGGTACCATTAATTAGGAAGGTGGAAAATAATGGTTTGGGGAGGGGGGATGCTGAGAGGCCTCCCCTAACCACCCTAACTAAT
The DNA here is from genome assembly GCF_003676395.1 of Aethalodelphis obliquidens. Taxonomy (NCBI): domain Eukaryota; kingdom Metazoa; phylum Chordata; class Mammalia; order Artiodactyla; family Delphinidae; genus Aethalodelphis; species Aethalodelphis obliquidens. The sequence continues at coordinate 40,326,863 of NW_020837954.1, forward strand.
TTCTGTTGCCAGTCCCACACCCCAGACACTTTTTATCACATGGATCTGATCCAGAGTCTTTGTAGCCCTTATCATCCAACATCTTCTTGCTTACTCGCTGTTTCCCCAGAGACTGTAACCTGCGTGAGGGCAGGCATCTTATTGGTCTTATTCACATGGATCTCCAGTGCCCATCACAGTCCCTGGAATGTCGTAGATGTTGATAAAATTTGTTGAATTAGTGGAAAAGTGAGGCGATTTAATTATTATATTAGATTTTCTCTGTCTCTGTTCACTGTATTTCCATTTCTTCAACTTTCTGAGGTTTATACATAAGCACAATGAAGAAGAATGACAGCAAGTCTACTACGAGTATTGACGAGCAAGATGACATCTGTGTCCCAGGCTCCAAGGATCCAGGAGAGCTTCAAAATATGTTGGATGAAGGAGAGTATGCCCCTTTTGTATCTCCTCCCATATTAGAGAGCAGTTTTATCCAGGTAAATAATAATTGAGCCCTGAATTAAGTTCTAATAACTTTGGTAATTAATTTTCTCAAAGACAACAGAAAAGGTTGGAAAAATTGTTTTAATGTGGCAAGGGAATGTGTGATACAATTAAAGGAACAGTTTGGGAACTTCAAACAACCTAAAATAATTATGATGTAAAAGGAAAATTCATTTCAAATTTTCCCAACAAACTCTTACCTAGAAATTCTGTCCCAAGTCTACTGAAATTTTCATTCTATCATCATCTCCCCAAAACTACACAAAGAGATTATAGTCATTTTTAGAATATTCTGCCACAGGAAAGCACTCAGATAACTCCTTAACTTAGGAGACATTTTAAAGAATAACATCTATGACACAACTAGGGATTAAAATGCATTTTGGTTCTTAGTTCTGAAGGTAAAATATAATTGTCAAATTGTGCCAGGGAGAAAAGTTTCCTTCTCCTAAAAATGTACCTACATGATGAATGAAACTACACTTCAATGCATTTGAGAGCAGTTCTAACTTTCCGCTAAACATTCAACATTAAATTATTCAGACAGGGGCTTCCCTGACGGTCCAGTGGTTAAGACTCTGTGCTTCCACTGCAGTGGGGTGCAGGTTCGATCACTGGTTGGGGAAGTTCCGCATGCTGTGAGGTATGGCCAAAGGGAAAAAAAAAAAAAACTCAGACAAAGAAACAGGGAAATGGGTTCAATGGTGTGGGCCATACCCTTAAACTTCCTGAAAATGTCACAACCAAGTCTAACGTGAAACACGCCCATTTAAGCAGCTCCTCGGCTGATTCTACAAAGGAGTGACAGGAACGACAACATACACACATTCTCTGCACTGACGGGAGACCTCCTCACTTCCAGACACCATAGGAGGGAGGTGATGCCTCAAAGAACACTAATGTTTAAGTCATGCCCCAGAAAGCATGTGATGCCGCGATTTGATGTTCTTTACCTTCTGTGCGCTTCTTTCCTACTAATAATCTTTTTATTTTATTTTTCACACTTCTGCACCTTTTTCAAATAACCATTTGCAAGCTCTAATGAACACTGGGAGAGGCAGTCAGCATTCTATAAATCAGACATGGCCCCATGTCTTAACTGGGTATGTTATTCCCTTTAACACACACAACCTCTTGTGGTCGGTATGTCTTTGGCAGCAAGTTATCAAGGTTCCTGACTCAACTGTGAGCGAAAAAGAACAATTATCTCAAGTAGAGTGAAAGAACCACAGGACACCAACTCACTCTTGGGAGTCATCAGGGACCCGGGTTGTCTCTTTTTGTTGTCACCCTCGAATTCACTCCCTTCGTGATATCACATGCAAACAGGACATGACAGCTGCCAGCAACGGAAGGGATGTGTCTCATCCTTGAACTGTCTGTGAGGGCTGAGAACCCTTTCCCAGAGCCTCCAGGAGGCCCCCAGCAGTGTCTCATTGGCCAGGGCCTGCTGAGAGCAATCACTGGCCAGGGGATGGAATGGATCACCATGACCAGTTTAGGTGGATCAGGATTTAGCTCCTCAGCTGGGGCAGCATCCCTGAGGGGTGGATACTGGACAAAACCAGAATTCCATTAATCCGATGAATAGGAGCATGGCTTTGGGTAGGTAATCAATAGTGTAGGCTACAATCTCTTTCTAAATATATTTGCTTTTAAGTCATTTATGTTTTTGAAGCAGTTAATGTACAGCTGAGAAACCAAGTGTTTCCCCTCTCTGGCTTCCTTCACATCCCTGTCTACCCACTTTCCAGTCTCCTCCTCTTCCAACTGGCAGAGATTCTCAGCCAGTCTATGTCCCACATTGTTCAGGTCTCAGCTAGAGGTCCCTTCCTCAGGGGAGGATTTTCTGACCCTATGGTGAGGGTGTGCTGCAGCTGTCCGATTGGTAAGTGTTCAGGAAGTTTACAAGTCAGTTGTTAAACACAGCCATCGTTAAGAATTAAATTATATAAACTTATAAATAAAACTATTCAGGGGCTTCCCTGGTGGCGCAGTGGTTGAGAGTCCGCCTGCTGATGCAGGGGACGCGGGTTCGTGTCCCAGTCCGGGAAGATCCCACATGCCACGGAGCAGCTAGGCCCGTAAGCCATGGCTGCTGAGCCTGCGCATCCAGAGCCTGTGCTCCGCAACAGGAGAGGCCACAAGAGTGAGAGGCCTGCGTACCGCAAAAAAAAATAAAAATAAAACTATTCAAAACAAAGGCAACAAGGGATTTCCCTGGTGGTCCAGTGGGTAAGACTCTGCACTCCCAATGCAGGGGGCCTGGGTTTGAACCCTCGTCGGGGAACTAGATCCCGCATGCATGCCACAACTAAGAGTCTGCATGCTGAAACTAAGAAGTCCACATGCTGTGACTAAGAGCCCACATGCCGCAACTAAGACCTGGTACAGCGGAAATAAATAAATAAGTAAATGTTTTTTTTAAAGTACCCCCCCCAAAAAAACCCAAAGGGAACAAATACTCAAAACTCATCATTCCTATTATATTACTACATTTTACTATTATCTTGAGGTTATGGATACAAGTTTGACTTCTGGGAGAATCAATTGGTTGTATGGATTTAACATAAAGAGTATGGTATATCATTGTCTGTAAATTGTGTGCTACTCATCTTTTATACCAGTGAAATTGATAATAAACTTATGAGTATCTCCCGAGAGACAGTGGTTACACACTTATCAGCACACCATTCCCTTCCTCCTCCCAAGTTACGTTTTCTGTGATGTGCTCCACAGCACAGCACCCTGAACTTAGTAACACTTACAACAACACTTAGTGACATACTTGTTTAATGTTCGTCTTCCCCAGCGGACCCCACAGGTCAGAGACTGTGTCTGTCTGTTTTCTGTGATATCTCTAAGAATTCACTTGAACAAAGGCATCATGGTTCATTTCTCCTTTATTCCTACACTGCTTGGGTAAACGAGGTTGTCAGGGCCACACACTTTAACAGAAAACTCCTCTTCCTGTTCTCTGCCTCAGGTCAACAGGAGAGGTGAATCCATTTACCTTCATAACCGAGCCAACTGGGTGACTGTAGGCATCTGCTCTTCCAGTCCCACCCTCAAGACCCCCAACGTGATGCTGTTGGCACATCTGACACCCGCCGCCCAGAAAGATTCAGAACCCCTTTTTAAAAGTCTTCTGACATCTCCTTCTCCGGAGAATCTGGTGCTCACCAGGTGAGTTACAAAGAGAAGAGGTTAAAGACCTCTCAGAAAACATGCTTTACCCCTGAGGAGCTGAGAATAGAAACACAGATGACAAGTGGTCCAAGGGAGCATCTCACTTGTGCTCCCTGCTGCAGATGAGAGAGTCACATCCTTAAAGTCTGGGGAGATAGTTTGACAACCTGGAAGTCAAACAGGCCATTCACTTTTCAAAACTTAAACCTAAGTAACAGGAACTGAAGGCTCATAATAAAATGCCTCTCTAGAACATTCCCCCAACCCTATCCCAACTTCCATCAGAATTAGCTCTGGTCTTGTCTCAAGCCACCAACTTGCTGTAGGATCCACAGCAAATCACTAACTTCTCTCAGTCTCAACCTTGCAGGATTAACTAAATGGGACAACTTCTCCTAAATAAATAGTAAATAGTTGATATTTTAGTTCATTAGAGCCTTAGTATGATTCAGGCCAGATGGCCCTCAGGAGCCTGATTACATGTACTAAAAATCAAAGTTTTGACCCTCAAAAGCTAAGAACCAGACCTGGGAACATATGGCCACAAGAAGGTCCTGCCCCATCCCATGCCTGCCCCTCCCCAGGCCTGTCAGAGAGACACGCCTGTTGTCCTGAGTCTCACGCCACAAACTGCTATAAAAGGAAAGTCCTCATGATAGTTTCCAATCAGGCCTCCAGATGATATTTGCATTTGTCTGCAGGTTTCTCCCTCTGCAGTTTGTGACTCTTTCTGTGCATGATGCTGAGAATATGCGCATCAAAGTAAAGCTGGTGAGTGGCCGAGCCTACTACCTACAGCTCTGTGCCCCTGCATGCAAACAAGACACCCTATTCCGTCAGTGGGTGGAACTCATCTCCCTCTTGAATGAGGAGAAAGCCAAAGCTTCCAAAGTGTCAGAAGTCTTCAGCCTCTCAGAAATCAAAAACAGCACAGACATCACAGGGGCAGTGGACATCACGGATATTGCAGCCTTCACAGCTGTACAGACCCCACACCTGTACACATGTTCAGACCTCATCAATGGCATAGAAAGCATTGATTTCTCAGAATTCACGGACATCACCGATGTCACCGATGTCACAGATACTCCAGAAAATGAGGTCACCGAGGCCCCGGATATAAGGATTGTCACAGAAGTCACAGAAGTCACGGACATCTGCAATGTCACAGTGGTGTTTGAAAATGATGACATACTCAGGGCCAAGCGGGAGGAAGAGGTATGTGACATGGAAGACTTTCATTCTCTAATAATCACTCTCTTTCACCTTCTTTGGTAAAAGCTACCTGACATCGATTATCAAAATGCTATGGAACTTACTCTTAGTAACCTAATATTAACAATGAGTTCCGCTACCTGAACCCTGGTGTAAAAGAGTTGTAAGATGTTCCCTGAAACAGGCAGTGCACATCCATACCATACAACTTAACCCTGTAGAAAGCTATGGTGGGATAAAAGGAACTTTGGTATCAGAGTCAGAAGCCCTGGGTTGGAATCGTGCCCTGCTGCATGTTAGTTTGGCCAAGTCACTGAACCTGCATGAGTCTGTTTCCTCACCTCTCAAATGAGGATATTAATATCATGCAAGGGCTATATTAAGGTTTAAATGTACACAAAGGTATGAAGTATACTGAAGGATAGGGTGAAATTTCAATAAGAAGTGAAGGTGGAAATAAGAAAATAAAATACCCAAAGTGAGCATCTTTAGAAAGGGCCAGAAAGTGGAAAAACACAGAAACACATCTGAGAATAAATCAGTTTGGCTGGAGCATAACATATGTAGAAAATATTAGGATATAGGATGGAAAGTTGCTTGCAAACCTTGAATGCCAAAATAAGAAGTGTAGACTCAGTCCTTGGGCAAACCTTAGCCACAAAATCTCTGTGTAAGGGAGTGAAAGCTGTGTTTTTAAAAGATTAGTCTGATGGAAGGATGGGTGGCAGGTAAAGAGATCAGTGTGTAGACTGCTGCTGAGAAACCTCCGTGGGGCCCACAACAGAAAAATGGCAGAGGGCAAAGATGGACATTTCCAGAAGAAGAAAACGCTAGCTAATGAATTTAGTGGGAAAGTTTTACCTCACTAGTAATCAAAGAAATGCAAACTTGAAAAAAATTTCATCTATAAAACTGCTAATTAAAAGAATAAAAATAGTCAGTGTTAGTAAAGGTGGGGTCACCTTGGAACTTGTAAAGATTCATGGTAGGGTGAGAATCGGAACAAACTTTCTTGAAATCATTATGAGTTAAGAACCTAGAAATGTTGACTCAGTGATTCCACTTTTAAGAATCTTTCTTAAGGAGTTAATCATCAATAGGAATGAGGATTTAGCTATAAAGATGTTAATCATACCACATCTATACCATGTTTATAAAAATGAAATAATGAAAATACGGAAGTAAACTAAACATCCACCACAGAGAAATGGCTAAATGAATTTAAATCCACAAAGGTCAGGTACCATGTTTATCTCATTCAGGAGCAACCACAGTGACTGGCAAGATCATAGTCACTCAGGAAATATTTGTTAAACGAATGACTACTCTGTAGCTGTTAAAATTGTTGGAGAATTTTTCTTTACTTGGAAAAATGTTTATGATGTAAACCTGAGTGAAAAATGAAGTAAAGAATATGATCCTTATTACATAAAAATGCATGTAAACACACAGACAATAGGAGGGGGAAAAGTCATATTGTTAATAGTAGTTTATTTCTAGATTGCAAGTTTATAAGCAATTGATGTTTTCTTCTTTATATATTTCTGAATTTTCTGTTTCCTACAATAAAAATAATTTTTAATTAGAAAAATTCAAGTAGCTTTACACAGTTTTTAATAACATGGGGAAATTTTTATAATAAATCATTAAGTGAAAAATGTGGGATATGACCACAAAACAGACACATTCAAAATAAATAAATGGACAGAAAGATTGCAATGAAATGTGTCATGGTAGTTATTTCTGGCCTGTGGCATCAAGCAAGCAATAATTTTCTCCCTCTAACTTTATATCTCTTAGGATTTTCTAAATATTCTATGATAAATATACATTACTTTCATTGTCAGAAAAAAATGTTTTAGCTTTAGAGAAGATTATTGCATTATTTTCAAGGAACAGCCATAGAGGTGATGGACTATGTAATGACAAAGGGAGGAAGAAGGTGCAGATGTGAAGGACATCAGAGAGACGGAGTCTTTTTTTAAAGATTTATTATTTATTTATTTTAATTTTTGGCTGCATAGGGTCTTAGTTGCAGTACGCGGGATCTTTCATTGCGGAGCATGGGCTTCTCTCTGGTTGTGGTGTGCGGGCTTCAGAGCTCATGGGCTCTGTAGTTTGCGGCACGCGGGATCTCTTGTTGAGGTGCGCAGGCTTAGTTGCCCCGCGGCACGTGGGATCTCAGTTCCCTGACCAGGGATCGAAACCACGTCCCCTGCATTGGAAGGCAGATTCTTTACCACTGGACCACCAGAGAAGTCCAAGAGAGACAGAGTCCTTAAGACCGGCTGACCTATTGCTCTGAGGCCTGAGAGAGATTCTAAGGAAGGCAGGGAGTGACAGAAGTGGTGTATTAACAGAAACCAGGACATTAGAACGGGAGATATTTTAGGGTACTAAGTTTTAGATTCTAAGTCTTTTGAAAAACAAACTCTTTAGTATTACTAGGAACCTCCAACTTCTGTCACCTATTAGATGCTCTTAAATCAAGAGCAACCTTGGATTGGGGAGCAGGTGTCAAGGCATTTCTAGAAAACCTTCCTTTCCTGCCAATTCAGGGAGAGGAAGTCCTGCAATTGAGTCCTAATTTTCTTGTGTGAGGTGACATTGGTATACCTGACCACATGAGTTTTAGCATGTGCTGTGTCAGGTCCCCATGCTGCCAGCCTCCAGCGCCCACCTGGGCTCTTCTCAATGGCTGTGCAATACCAAGCCTCACCCCCCTCATCATTGTGCCTGTGCACTTGAGGCCACTCAGTAAATATAGATGAAATAATTACTGCTCCTTAAATAATCTGCTTCTGTATGATGCTCTTCTGCTCCCTGATTTGCTGCCGCCTGTTATTTTCAAAGGAAAAAATGGAAAATATTCTGAAGGCTGGTTGTCTACAATATACAAAAATTAAGAATGAGTTTAGAGAATCCTCAAAACATGTCACCATCTCAAACCTAATGCTAACTTTCGAAGGTGAAAGATGTTTTCAAACTACCTTGACTCCAGAAGAAGGTGAGACAAATAAATCCAAAGTGATGAGCGATAGGCCCTCTGAAATAAGGACTACAGACTCTAAAAGCACAGCTCTCAAGGCTGAAGAATCCAGGTATGTGAGGCAGGGAAATGCCAAGTGATGCTAAGATGTGAAGTATGTAAATAAGTGCATGCTTTCAAGTCCCTGCAACTAGGGCATTGTTTGCTGAAGATCCTCAGACATACATACAATGTAATTGAATGATAACATAATCAACTCAATTATCCACATTTGGTTCAACCTTGTCTAATTTTTATTTTCACACCAACTTCTCACACCATTCAGTTGGCATTCTGGGCCATCTGCCTGGTGTCAGTGGTGTGTGCTGAAGAAAACAACAGAATCACGATGTCCACATTTTGGAGTTAGAGGCTAGAGTATTTACAGGTATTTTTATCTTTACACTTCTCTGTATTTTCTTCTCTACATATCCCTTACCCTTTTTTTTTTTTTTTTTTGCGGTACACGGGCCTCTCACTGTTGTGACCTCTCCCGTTGCGGAGCACAGGCTCCAGACGCGCAGGCTCAGCGGCCATGGCTCACGGGCCCAGCCGCTCCGCGGCATGTGGGATCTTCCCGGACTGGGTCACGAACCCGCGTCCCCTGCATCGGCAGGCAGCCTCTCAACCACTGCGCCACCAGGGAAGCCCCCCCTTTCCCTTTTCTACATTTCTAATGAATAACTTAATAATCTGAAAAACTATTTTTATAATTGTAATACCCAATTGCAAGATGAATGTGAGAGACACTGTGGTATTATAAAGATAAAAATTAATATGATCATTCTGGAATAACAGCTAATAAGAAACCAGAGAAAAATATAGAGATCTAAATGCTACATTAGCAAGAATGAAAATGAGGAATGTCATGAATTATGTCCAAGCTCTTTTTAAATATAAAAAGGAACAGGGGAAAACAGGGAAACAAACTTTTTAAAAGTTTGACTCACTCATTCAATAATATTTACTGAGCACCTTCTATGTGCTAGAGACTGGAAATACAGCAGTGAAAACGAGTCATGGAGTGTTTCATTCTAGTGGAGGGTATAGATAATAATCAAATAAAGTATATTATGCCGCTGGAATGTGCTGCGAGAAAACAAAAAGTAACAGAAAGACTTGAGGAGGGAGTAGGGATATTTTATATAGTGGTCAGGAACTGCTTCTCTGAGGAATGGCAGAGATCTGAAGGAAGGGTGGAGCTCTGAGGGAATAGAGTTCCAAGCTGACTGACTGCATGACAATTATAAATGGGACATGTTAGGTGGTCAGCAAATGATCATTATTGTCACTATTACTTCATTTCCAATAGCGTAGATAAAAGAAAGTTGGCTATTCTGTCAAAACAAAAACAAAAACAGAAAACAAAATATCTTAATTGACTGAGGGTTAAGTGTTCAAAACTGGCTTTCTTCTTAACCTTCTTTCCCAGCTAAGAAGGGGTCCAGGGAAGGAAAGGAATATGGATGATCCTTAGAGGATTCTTAAGCCTTGAAGTCAGAGTAACATTTGCTTTTGCCCCTGGGCAGTCACATTTCTCGCAATTCTAGGGCCTCTAGATCCAAGTGCCAATACATTCAAGGTGTTGTGGATCTTGATTATAATTTCAATACTTTTGGTTGTATGCTTCAGCAAAGCATCGTGTCTTATCTAGGGTTTCTATACCATTGGTTCTTTTTTTTTTTTTTTGGTGGTACACGGGCCTCTCACTGTTGTGGCCTCTCCCGTTGCGGAGCACAGGCTCCGGACGCGCAGGCTCAATGGCCATGGCTCACGGGCGGGCCCAGCCGCTCCGCGGCATGTGGGATCTTCCCGGACCAGGGCACGAACCTGTGTCCCCTGCATCAGCAGGCGGACTCTCAACCACTGCGCCACCAGGGAAGCCCTACCAGTGGTTCTTAATGTGTGGCTGGTCAGCAGCATCACCTGGGAGCCAGTTAATGATGTAAATTCTCAGGCCCACCCCCACCCTGCTGAATCATAAACTCTGGGATAGTCTCAGCATTTTGTGTTGTAATAGGCCTCCCAGTGGTTCAAATGTACAATCAGGTTTGAGAACTGTTGCCTTATGAGAAGCCAGTCCTAGGTACAAAGCAGGGCTGAGCAAGGCTTGTGAGGGCTTCTCCTGAGGCCCCGGAGCCAAAATGGGGATTCCCCTTCATAGCCATAGGAAGAACAATCAGGTCAAATTCAAGGGAGGCTTCTTCAGAAATTTTTCCTATATGACCAAGAGCTTTGAAGTTTGGATTTAAAAATATATTAAAAAGCAATTCATATAGATAACTAACAAGAACCTGTTGTTCTCAGGAACTCTACTCAATGCTCTGTGGTGGACCTAAATGGGAAGGAAATCCAAAAAAGAGGGGATATATGTATACATATAGCTGATTCACTTCACTGTACAGCAGAAACTAACACAACATTGTAAATCAACTATACCCCAATTAAAAAAAAATCAATTCATGTCTTTTTCTTCTCTGATTGCCATAGCTAGGACTTCCAAAAGTATGTTGAATAAAAGTGGTGAGAGTGGACATTCTTGTCTTATTCCTAATCTTAGAGGAAATGCTTTCAGTTTTTCTCCATTGACATGATATTAGCTGTGGGTTTGTCATACATGGGCTTTATTATCTTGAGGTAGGTTCCCTCTATGCCCACTTTCTGGAGAGTTTTTTATCATAAATGGGTGTTGAATTTTGTCAAAAGCTTTTTCTGCATCTATTGAGATGATCATGGTTTTTATTCTTCAATTTGTTGATGTGGTGTGTCATACTGATTGATTTGCAAATATTGAAAAATCCTTGCATCCCTGGGATAAATCCCACTTGATCATGGTGTATGATCCTTTTAATGTATTGCTGGATTTGATTAGCTGGAATTTTGTTGGGGATATTTTCATCTAAGTTTATCAGTGATATTGGCCTGTAATTTTCTTTTTTTGTGGTATCTTTGTCTGGTTTTGGTATCAGGGTGATGGTGGCCTCATCGACTGAGTTTGCAGGTGTTCCTTCCTCTGCAATTTTTTGGAATAGCTTCAGAGGATAGGTGTTAACTCTTCTCTAAATGTTTGATAGAATTCAGCTGTGAAGCCATCTGGTCCTGGACTTTTGCATGTTGGGAGTTTTTAAATCACAGATTCAATTTCAGTACTTATGTTTGGTCTGTTCATATTTTCTATTTCTTCCTGGTTCAGTCTTGGGAGATTGTACCTCTCTAAGAATTTGTCCATGTCTTCTAGGTTGTCCATTTTTGGGGCATATAGTTGCTTGTAGTAGTCTCTTATGATCCTTTGTATTTCTGTGGTGTCAGCTGTAACTTCTTCTTTTTCATTTCTAATTTTATTGATTTGAGCCCTCTCCCTTTTTTTCTGGATGAGCCTGGCTAAAGGTTTATCAATTTTGTTTATCCTTTCAAAGAACCAGATTTTAGTTCATTGATCTTTTCTATTGATTTCTTCATCTCTATTTCGTTTGTTTCCGCTCTGATCTTCATGATTTCTTTCCTTCTACTAAATTTGGATTTTGTTTTTTCTTTCTCTAGTTGCTTTAGGTGTAAAGTTAGGTTGTTTGAGATTTTTCTTGTTTCCTGAAGTAAGATTGTATTTATATAAACTTCCCTCTTAGAACTGCATTTGCTGCGTCCCATAGGTTTTGGATCGTCGTATTTTCATTTTCATTTTTTTCTAGGTTTTTTTTTTTTCAATTTCCTGTTAGATTTCTTCAGTGACCCATTGGTTGTTTAGTAGCATATTGTTTAGCCTCCATGTATTTGTGGGCTTTTGCAGTTTTTTTCTTGTAGTTGATTTCTTAAGTTCATAGCATTGTAGTAGGAAAAGATGCTTGATATGATTTCAATTTTCTTAAGTTCTCTGAGGCTTGTTTTGTGGCCCATCATGTGATCTATCCTGGAGAATGTTCCATATGCACTTAAAAAGAATGTGTATTCTGCTGCTTTCGGTTGGAATGCTTTTATTTATTTTCCAGATGGAAGAAACTTTCCTGCTTCAGATTGAGGGTGGAGAAGTAGCTGAAATAGAGAAATTTCCCTCAGGACACTGATCTATTATTTCTTGATGGTAACCACTGAGTTCTTTCAGTGGAACTAAATAATGCCCAGGAGGACTACTGGAAGTCTGATGTGTTAGAGGAGAAAGAAGGAAGGGAGATTTAAAAAGTAACCAATCGGTGCTTCCCTGGTGGCGCAGTGGTTGAGAGTCCGCCTGCCGATGCAGGGGACACGGGTTCGTGCCCCGGTCTGGAAAGATCCCACATGCCGCGGAGCGGCTGGGCCCGTGAGCCATGGCCGCTGAGCCTGGTCCGGAGCCTGTGCTCCGCAACGGGAGGGGCCACAACAGTGAGAGGCCCGCGTACCGCAAAAAAAAAAAAAAAAGTCATCAATCATCTGTCAGAAGTAGTGAGAGAAAAACAAAGAATGTAAGAGGCAAAGGTATAGAAGCAGGTGCCACTCAATAGAAAATATATCTTTTGCTGTGTATGAGTATGACTTTCATAGAAAAGCATAAGATTTCTAAAAAACAAATGAGATAAAATTGAATCCATCCAATCTAGCAATTTGTCCTAAATAATAATTAATCAGGTCTGATCATTCTGACATCTTCCTTCTGCTTTATTTCATTCATTATGTCTCAAACTCTGTCCCGCCCTTGTCTAAGGCTTCAGAAACACACAGTTCAAAATCTAACAAGGTTAACTGTTTAAATCATTTCAACTTCTTTCCTTGCCCTTTTGCAAATAATAGATGCCCTGAAGCACTGGATTAACTTTTAATGCCTTTAAAAAAAAAACTTAAAAAAAAATAATTAGTAAACTTTTTTTAAGTACAGTTTTAGATTTACAGAATAATTGAGGAGATAGTACATACAGCCCCATATACCCACCCCACAGCCACCTCCTCACCCTCCTCTCATCCCCAGTTTCCCCTATTATTAACACCTGCATTGGTGTGGTACATTTGTTACAATTAATGAACAATATTGATATATTATTATTAACTATAGTCCCTAGTTTAAGGTTCACTCTCTGTGTTGCACAGTTTTGTGGGTTTTGACACATGCATACTGACAATGTATCCACATAAAGAACAGTCTCACTACCCTAAAAATCCTCTGAGCATTAGATAAGCTCTTAGCAGTTTTTTTAAATATTAAAAATTGTAGAGAGAACTTAAGTTTTTAGGTTGAAAACTGATCTGCAGGTGCAAAATTTTGTTAGTCTCACTATTATGATCACTATTAGAAATGATGAGAAAATGAATGCCTATATAAATAGCAAAAATCTTAGAATTTTAAAGATTGAAAAGGATCTTGGTTGGCAAATCCCAAACTCTTCCAGGCCCTGCCCTTCAGTCTCTCAGCTTCCTGTGTGATCTATCTGCTGACCCTACTGTAGAGAAAGAAAGAAATAGATAAAAACAAAGCAAAAAACAAATTTTGGTTCTAACTAATCCTCTTAAGTCCAATTTAATCAAGCATACGTTATATTTTATTGCCTATTTACATCAGGAACTTAATTACTAGCTAGAGCCTAATTTGAGAATGTTCATTATAAATGAAAGATGTGATAAGATCAAAGAACAGAATGGGATTCACTGATGCTTAATCCTGGGACAATTGCAGGATTAAGTCAGGACACCATGAGAGTGATAAATAAATTCTAGTATATATTCATTTTTCTTCTCAAGACCATGGATTTCAGTGACACTTTCTAACCGTATACTTTGGAACAATGGAAAAAAAAATTAAACAATGACGTCATTGAATATTTTGCCCTCAGATTCATTGGTCTTTAAAATGTAAATTGAGCAACTTAAATCTAGATGAGTGAAAGACGCTGGAGACTTGTATAATGTCATTTTAGGTGCTTTAGAAGTGAAGGATTTACTTTATAAAGCATTTATATTCCTTCGCATACCTTGGCAATAGTGCTACTGTGACTCTTCCCTTTGTTTTAAAGAGGATAATGGCAGGCTTTATTTTAATTTGCACCTATTTTTTTTTAAGTACACTTTCTTGATATTTCTCAGTCTCTTGAAAACTGTTATCATTAAACTCAACCTTATTTAAATCACCAGACCTACTTGGTACATGAGTAGTTGTTTGCAAACTTCTCAGAAAATTACTAATTTAACCTTAAGATCCATTGTAGAACCTGAACTGCATGGATTTGCCAGACCTCTTAAATGGATCAGAATTATGTCTTTGCACATTTATCTGGGAAGATATTATCTAAGGATAATTATTCTTCCCAAACCCTTTTACTCAAACAGCAATACTTCCAAAAGAGTTACTGAAATGTAGCCAAGGAACAAAGATTTGGTGAAAATTAACTGACAAGTTTATATTTTAGCATGTCAATGAGGTTACAAAAATAAGTATCTTTTGATATTAATTTTAAAAATCAGGCATGCAGAAAACAAACTTCTTTATCCAAAGACATCTCTGAAAGTGAAATAGCCTGAAAAACTGACAGCTAGTCTCCTATTTTATCCACTAAACCATAAGAAGTGTATTAACTTGGACAAATACTTGGGTATGTTATTCACCTACAAGATTCCCATCAGGGCCATAGAGATTGTGATGAAGAGCTAGCAGAGTAGGCACTGTAACCCCAGTCACCCCTCCATTCCAGAATGTACCCCACGTGTCTATGAGAGCTTCCTGTGTGATCTATCTGCTGACCCTACTGTAGAGAAAGAAAGAAAGAGTGATCAAACAGCTGACTCTGTTTACGGAAGCCCCAGAGCAGCAGCAGTTGGCTTCTTGGAGTCTCAACCTCAAATGAATTTTCAGGGGCTCGAGAGGTAGCAGGTTAGGGATGGTCACAGCCTCACTGAGTGACAGGTGATAGTTACAATAAAAATAGGTTAGGGCTTCCCTGGTGGTGCAGTGGTTGAGAGTCTGCCCGCCAATGCGGGGGACGCGGGTTCGTGCCCTGGTCCAAGAGGATCCTGCGTGCAGCGGAGCGGCTGGGCCTGCGCGTCCGGAGCCTGTGCTCCGCAACGGGAGAGGCCACAGCAGTGAGAGGCCCGCGTACCACAAAATAAATAAATAAAAATAGGTTATATGTAATTACATACAACTCACTTTTACAGCTTTTACATGTTGGATAGCTTACATGTTATGAAAATTTAGGTAATTTTACTCTAAGATGTATTATAATGAATAATACCCTTGGCTTGCTAAATATGTTTCATTACTACCTACAAAGTACTTAGAGAATGATTATCTCATACTTAGTAGTTCTTTTCTAAGTATTTGTGGTTATACTGCCAAAACTTTGAAATGTGCTATTTATTTTTACAGGAGCAGGAGAACTGATTCAGACACTTCAGGTATGAAACAAATTCCACTACATTTCTTTGTGATCCCTGGTATCAAGCAGTCACCTCTGGGTCCTAGAACAGAGTAGTTAAGAACAAAGGAATCCAGCTAGATGTTTTGATGCGTTCCCTTTCCTGCCTTTGCTCCATTGTGAGAGTCCTATCCTGCAGAAACTGCCTCAAAGACTATATTCATGCTATCTTTCAAGTGGTAGGCATCACTTTGCTTTTTTCTGTGCTGATAGAGTTCCCTAGTTCCCTGAATGTCTAACTCACTGGGCGTGAACCACTCCCGAGGTAGCTCTGCGGGCAGAACCTGAACATGATACGGCCTCTTATTCCTACTGATTTGGAAGGGAATTGATCCACAGCGCAATTTCTTGGTAAATCTAAAACCACCTAGCCCCTCTTTTCTTCCTGCTTACGTCTTTGGCTTCTGCTTCGCTGTCAGGTGATACCATTTAATTACCATTTTCCTTACATATTTCCATGGCTCGGGATCTTTAACCTGTAACAAGTATTTGAAGTAGAGGCTGTCTTGTAGGCACCGGTGGAGATTTCTCCCCTTACTTGCTGCTGACCCACTTCTAAGTTACTGTCTAACTTCTGGGGGGTGTAGAATGGGCCTCAGCTCCAGTCATGCACATAAAAGAACATCATGGAAGGAACACAGAAGCACACTTAACTAAATGTAAATGGAGAGGAAAAAAATACCAAAAACACTTGAAGACATTTTTAGTCACTTTTGCAAGAGTCCTACCAAAAAAAAAAAAGAAGTAAATGATTGGTGGGGAGGGCTAAATGGGTGAAGGGGATCAAGTGTATGGTGACAGAAGGAAAATAAATTTTTGGTGGGGAGCACATTGTAAGATATACAGAAATATAAAGTTGTACACATGAAATTCATATAATGTTATAAATAAATGTTAGCTCAATAAAATTTTTAAAAAGCAAATGATTATAGGAAAGCTATTTATACAAGTGGGATTTGTCTTTGGACCTTCCCACTGGAATTTAGTGTCCAAAAAACCAGGTGAACTTCACTGTAATGTGGTTTTACCTATATTCCAATCTACAGTATTAAACCTGAAAACAGGGGCTTCCCTAGTGGCGCAGTGGTTAAGAATCCACCTGCCAAGGCAGGGGACACAGGTTCAAGCCCTGGTCTGGGAAGATCCCACATGCCGTGGAGCACCTAAGCCCGTGTGCCACAACTACTGAGCCTGTGCTCTAGAGCCTGCGAGACCCAACGCAGCCAAAAGTAAATAAATAAATAAAATAAATGTGTAATAAACCTGTAAACAATGTAGGAAAATGCTATCATAGTTTATAAGAAAAATACAAAATTTTATTCGCAATATATAGAATTTTCATCTATCAATCTCTATCCCAAATTTTATTTCAAAAAGAAATCAAATATGTAAAAATTCCAGAGATATCCTACACCGGCAAACATTTTCCTCTTATTTTCTAAAGACAAGGATAAATCTAGCAACAGCCTTACCACTAATACATAAGTAGTGCAGGAGCATATAATTAGTACATTCTTTGTACATTCTGAAGCACTCCTTATTTTAGCCATGGAAATTTGAAATTAATGTAGGACATTGATACTTTTATTTTCATCTTATATGTGACTGATTCTTTTACCTGTCTTCTGGCACAAACTCAATTTTGTTCAACTGAACAAGCATTCATTGCCTATCTATTATATATGAGGCACTGTGACAGGCTCTGGGAGAGATTAAAAATAAATAACAGGACCTATTACCTGGCCTCAAGACATGTGCACAAATAACATAAATAGGAATGTTATAGGCCCTATATGAGAAAAGTGGAGAACTTAGTTTTAGCTCAAGAGAGAAAATCATGAAAGATTCTACGAAGGAAGCAGTCTTTGAGTTAGGAAAGGGGAAACAAGGACATCCTGGATATAAGGAACAGTGTGGGCAAAATCAAAGGAATGAGACAGGGCTGGACATGTTGAATTTAGGAGTAGTGAGAGAGGCAGCTGGAAAGCAAGGCAGGAGTCAGGTCATGGAGGTTTTAATCCACACTAAGGAGTTTGAAAAGTACTACTTGGTAGGTAAGGAGGAGTCACTGAAAGCCAAGGAAATGACAAAATTAGTATTACATTTTAGGATGAATACTCTGACTGCAGTCTCTAAGAGAAGCTGGAAGAGGCTAGAGGCAGAATGTCATTATAATAGTCTAGGTGAAGGGTACCAAAGTCTTGGCCAGGCAAGAAGCAATGAGATGAGAACAAGGACATGAACACACAGTCAACAAGCTTTAATGACTAAACTACCTGTGTGGACACGAGAAAAAAAGGACTGAGGAGGACAGAGTTTGGGAGGCCACATGACTAGGAGGTAGTGAGTCCATGAAGCAAGCTGGGAAAAGGAAGAAAATCTGGAAGGAAAAGGTGAAGAAATCAGCTATGAAACACTGAACTGAGAATCAAAAGCCCTAGGTTTGAGTCCTAACTGCACTTCCTCTGTTTCATGAACGCATCTTTTAATCTCTCTGGGCCTCAGTTTCCTCAGCTATCAAATGTGTGTGCATATGGGTGGGGGAACGAGGAGGGCGCGACTGGCTGTCTCAAGGCCCTTTCTGCTGCTGTGATTTTCTTAGCTCCCGTTTGTGGTCCTGGTGGCACATCTATGTAAATTTACCAGGCAGCTTGAAATGGGGCTCTGGAAATCAGGAGCTGAGGAAAGACGGCAAACGTGCAGCGAAATTCCCCTCTTGCGCTTGTTAAATCACGAAGATGGTACAATATGCACGTTTGGCATGCAGTTTTCACGAAATATTAATTATTTTCCCTGTTTGTTTTCTTTCATGTACTTTCTCATTCTTCCCGCTTTCCTTTCCTATATCCTCTCACTTTTCCTTACTTAGGATTGTACAGTTTTTCAATGTTCCCTCTGATTAGCATTTCTTTCCCCCTTATCACACTCTTCTGAATCACTTCTTTTTTCCCCTTTCACACTCAACACTCTTCACCCCAAGAAAAGCAAAGATTAGTAGAATTTTAATCCCTTGTCCCATTGAATTTAGACTGAATGTAGACGGAAAGTGAGTTTGTAAATCTGATTTCTATTCTAGGCAGGAGCCAGAATAATAACTGCTCCCACGGCAGTAAAACAAATCACTGTTTCTATTAACCCCATCAGATTCACATTCACACAACTCCTGGGCAGGGCTAGTTGGGGACCATGGTCTCCAATTCATCTCTCCAACCTCTCAGCAGTTTGAAAGAATGACATTTCTTCTCCTTTTTGAGTAAGGTTTTGGGTAAAGTGGCACTGCAAATGTACTGTTTTTATGAAAAGGCTACAAGGCAGGGCCCAGGCTAAACCCATCTTCTCTGGATCTGGGTCCATCTTTCTCCTTTATTGACTTTCAATTTCTTACCTTTCTAAGCTTTATTCTCCTTAACTTTGCTGATTTCTTTACAGTGAGCCCAAACAATAGGTTTATCTATAATCCCGTGTTATTCTTCCAAGATGGAAAGAAATGAGACAAAGGATAGAGATTCAAGAAATAAGAAAAAGAGGGCTTCCCTGGTGGCGCAGTGGTTGAGAGTCCTCCTGCCGATGCAGGGGACACGGGTTTGTGCCCCGAAACCCGGTCCAGGACAATCCCACGTGCCGCGGAGCGGCTGGGCCCGTGAGCCGTGGCCGCTGAGCCTGCGCGTCCGGAGCCTGTGCTCCGCAACGGGAGAGACCAGAACAGTGAGAGGCCCGCGAACCACCACCCGCCCCCCCGCCCCCCGCCCCGGCAAAAAAAGAAAGAGGGAACTCATTTAAGAAATACTGGGAGTCCTCCCCTCCCCCACCCATCTTTCTTTTCCACTTTCCTCTTAACTACCGCAAATCAAACCCTTGGAATCCTAAGCAGCCAGGTTCATTCTCTGTTTATGAAACCAGGGCTAAAAAGAAAAAGAGTGGGAGAAACTGTGAAATTTAACAATGGGCTCCATCGGAAAGAATAAAGACATTTTTGATGAGACATTTTGGAACATCATTTGAATTTAAGACTCAAATTTAAGTTCTCTCTACTTCTGTGACATTTTTCTCTCCTGTTTTTGGCTTTTTTCTCTCCTCACTTCCTCTCTCTCTCTAGTGATCTCTCTTCCACCTTGTCCCAGTATTTTCTGGCTCTCTCCTCTCCTGTCAAATCCTCTTCTAATTTCCTCAGTCTTGTGCCTCATCTGTCCTCCCTTTCTCAGGGGAATACATGTGAAGAAAGGAAAGTAAAACAAGAAAAGGCCAATGGAAAAAAACAAGTAAGACAACCTAAAGGTAATTTTTACAATTATAAGTCTATAGATATAAATGACAGACATGACTTTTTCACAAAAAGCTGTCAATAAACTGAATCTTTTAACATTGAATCTTATTACTTCTACTGTAGTAACAATAGAGGTGGAATGGAATATTGAGATATTGTTGTGGCTTCTGCTCTAGAATCCACCAGGGGTCAAAATGTAACATCAGCACAGGGCAAGAAGGCGCTTCAGGTGAGGCACTGGCAGGGAATTACTTGCTACTGCTTTTACAGTGATTCCTTTCTCATTGCTACCTTCCTCTTTGCTCCCTTATCATACTCTTTCCCAACCTGCTTTCTCAGATTAGCCAACACAGCCAAAGCCTCTTACTTTCATACCAAAATTATACAAATATTCACAGAGTCCCTGCAGGGCTGCCATGTACAATTGTGCAGATTGGACACTGCACAGAGTTGGGGGTCCCATTCACGTTGTAGTCTCTGTGCAATGAATAACTTGCACAGCTGTATGTGGTGGCATACAGTATTCTAAATTTCTCTGAGACACTAGCTTTACAGTGAGTTACTTATGAATGAAACTTCTCTCAGTTGCCTCTCCCAATATAGCTAATGCTGTGTGTGTATGTGAGAGAGAGAGAGAGACTGCATGTGTGTGTGTGTGCATATGCACACACATGCGTTTAAGGCTGAATTCACACAATTGAAGGGAAGTTTGGTGAAACAGGGGTGGCTTCAGCAGGAAGCACATGCCCATCTTATCAGGGCTCTGATGATGGAATTGAGGTGCCTACCCTCTTTTCCGCCTTTCTGTCACTCTGCCACCAAAGTCAGTTTAGCATTTGAGCACTGAGTTTATTAACAGGGCCCCGCCCAGATGCACACCATGGGCCAGAGATAATGCACCAGAGAAAAACAATGTGGCCAAAAGATAACAAATGTTCACACACCATAATCCCCTGGCCTTCACATACTCTCCTTAGTCTGTGCTGCTTTTTTGTCACTTCTTAATAGTGTTATTAAGAGCATACACTATTAAGTATGCTCTTAACAGTGTTCTATGGTGGTGGACAGTGAAGGGATGGCACTCAGGGTGATATGCTGATTCCTATACCCACCTAGGGAGAGTCCCAAGCCCAGCTATTTCTCAATATATTATAGCATTTAGAGAGAGAAGTTCCTTTAAAAAGCTAACCCAATATTCTACAGTGATTTCATCCTTTCATTGATACATTCTATAACATGAAATTTCAAATATTGTGGTCTCATTAAGAGAGATCTACAAATGCAAAGAAGGGCAAAAATGATGATATACATAACGTATTTAAATCTTGACTTCAGAAATTCAAAAAGTGGTTCCCAGATATTTAAATTGTGAATCGCTAATATATGGGAAAAGGTAGATGATTTTTTTATATGGTGAAAAAAGTTTGCTACTAATAAAGACTTCGTATTATTACAACTGAAATAATGTGAAAGTTACTTGGCCCCTTATTTACAATAAGCATAATTTATGTGTATGTAAATCTCACATATATATGACTTATTTCAGGACTCAGTTTAGCATAGATCAAGAACTTGCAAATAATTCAATGACAATATCTATAAGTCTTAAAGAATAAAAGCCCATAATTTTAATCTTGACTTTTTGATTTATTAGATTATTACATGGTAGAAATAACTTTTAAGAACAAAAATTTTAAGAAATTAAGAAGTTCCTTTAATATTGCATCAACTTCTAGATTTAAAAAATGAGATCTTACCTGTCCAAAGGATATTTATTGTTATATTAAGAAGAAATGCTGTATTGTATTATAAATGTAATTTTACTTATTTCAATCACTTATTTTACCCATGTTTAGTTACTTTAAGTTTTATACTTAACAGTAATAACTTTAATAGATTCTGTATTTCAGACTTTTGAATTAATTGAACTGACTCCATCTTTTTTTCTTTGCCAGATAAATACAAACTACTAAACTAAAAAACAAGCACAGCGCAGGAAATAACAATCGAAGGAAGGGAAAACAAAGCAGTGTCTTCCATGTGGCAGAAATAAAGGCTACTACTGATCATTAAGCATTTAATCCATGTCAATCTAATTTCTTAAATCTTAATTATTGTAATTGTGCGTACTGATTTTTTTTTTTTTTTTTTTGCGGTATGCGGGCCTCTCACTGTTGTGGCCTCTCCCATTGCGGAGCACAGGCTCCGGACGCGCAGGCTCAGCGGCCATGGCTCACGGGCCCAGCCGCTCCGCGGTATGTGGGATCTTCCCGGACCGGGGCACGAACCCATGTCCCGTGCATCGGCAGGCGGACTCTCAACCACTGCGCCACCAGGGAAGCCCGTGAGTACTGATTTTAAAATAAGTAGAGAACTATACAAACTATAAGATTTTCAATTCATAAACTCACTTTTATCTGTAGAGCTTCTTTTCTTTGGGGTTGTTGGATAAATATGTTATTCTCTTTGGTTTTACTTTTTCTTATTTGGACATTAGCCCACCAGTGTGTTGTTTCTAACACTGGGCACTCTGGGGTCCTTGAAGGTGGGACCATGTTCTTTCCGTCTTTGTGTTCCAGTGAGCAGCTGGCCTAAGAGGCAATACTTAGGGAATCAATGAATGCCATTTTCAAACAGGTTGTTTTAAACTCTCTACACTTTTCCAAGACATTCGTATCATATAAGCAAACAATCCTACTCCAGATATTTACTCAAGAAAAATAAAAACATGTTCACCACAAGACAAATGTTCAAAACAAGACTTATACACAAACTCCCATAGGAGTTTTGTTTATAATAACCAAAATCTGAAAACAACCCAAATACCCGCCAACAGAGAAACAGTTCAACAAACTGTGGTACTGTGTATTCATACAGTGATACTAAATAACAACAACAAAAAGAGATGCAACAACAACAATGAAGTCAGATACAAAAAGAATACATACTATATGATTCCATTTATATGAACATTGAGAGGGTAAAACCAATTTATAAAGACAAATTAGATCAGTGGTTGCATGGGATCAGGGTGGGCTGGAAGGTATTGACTGCAAGGTGGTAAAGGACGCTCTTTGAGGTGAAGGAAATTTCTATATCTTGACTGGTAGTGGTAGTACATTGGTGTATACCAATTGGTAGTACACTGGTGTATGCATTTATTTAACTTAACACTTTAAAGTGGGTGCATTTTATTGAATATAAATTATACCTCAATAAAACGATTTTTTTAAGGCAGTACCATATTTTTTTTTTCTTTTTTTTTTTGCGGTACGCTGGCCTCTCACTGTTGTGGCCTCTCCCGTTGTGGAGCAACAGGCTCCGGACACGCAGGCTCAGCGGCCATGGCTCACGGGCACAGCCGCTCCGCGGCATGTGGGATCTTCCCGGACCGGGGCACGAACCCGTGTCCCCTGCATCGGCAGATGGACTCTCAACCACTGCGCCACCAGGGAAGCCCAGTACCATATATTTATAGAAGAAAAGAAACTCAAGGTAGTTCAGCCTGAAGTTGCAAATTTTTATTAGGTTTAAACATACACACACACACACACACACACACACACACATACACACAAACTTGCTTGCTCTTAATAATGTACTGAATTTTTTTCTTAAAAATAGGTTTTTGGTCAAAGAAAGTTCATAAATATTCCATAAATGGGTTGTTTCAACTTTCTGCAATATTCATTATTCTTTGTTATATAACACGTAAGACAGGTTTATAATATTTACCTAAGCTTTTAGAATTTCATACCAGTACTCCTTTATATTATTTTCCATATCGTCCTGCTGTAAAAATAGTTCATGGGATAGCACATTGATTCCCTAGTACAGCACTGTCCAGTAGAATTTCTGTGATTATGAGAAGCTCAATATCTGTGCTATCTAATATGATCAGCATAGCCTTAGAACACAATTCTTAAGACAATGCCTATTATAAGCAAAAATATGTTCATGATTCATTCTACTTTAAAACAAAAATATTTTAAACTATACTTTGGAAATCTTTCAATAAAATGAGCGTGATATTCCCTGTGGATGGATAAATAAGTGTTACCTATAAATACCAGATATTAATCTTGAGCATAACTGGCTATCAACTGTCAATGGTCTGTTAATGTCAATATTTAAGGAAAATTCAACTAACGACCAATAAGCTAATTATTAATACATGGCTGATGCAAGTGAGTGCAGTGTTATCTTTCTAGGAAGCAGATGATCTCCATGATTTAGACATAAAGTCAGTCCTTGAATGTATAATATTTGTTAGAAGAGCCTTTAGATATAAACAGGCTGAGCCATCAGAAGTGCACATTTGTCCTTTGTCACTGCTACTGCTACAGGACTCCGAGCCACAGAGACAGCTCTTACCTTCCCTGCTACTGGCACCACTGCATGGGACCAGGACAAAGTAGGGGTGTCCCAGATTTTCTGGCTAGAGAACTAGTGTGAATACTACAGGAAGCAATCAATTCCCACAGTAATAAGTTTTAACTTGGAACACATTTTCTGATGCATTGGTGAAGTTCTGTAGGAGCAATATTATGGATCAAATAAGGTGTTTTGGTTTTGGAACTGATATAAAAACCTCACCGTCATAACTTGTCTGTTATTTGAGAGATCCTTGTATCTTTAAATATATCAAGCAGATCTAGATTTTGCAGGGCAGAACGTCTCTGTGGCTCACTGAACACGTAAATAAAGCCTTCTTACTAGGGGAAAAGCAGCATGACTTCTGAAAGGGACACTCATGCCACAGGAATCTATCAAAGTTCACTAGAGCTAAGTCTGTGTGAAAACAAGGGCACTTTATAGAATTTTAGAGTATGAATTTATTTGAACTGTTCACACCTTTTGACAACGTGCCATATCAGAAGTGTTCTGCTATGTATGGAAAGCAGCCCTGCTGTGGGAGTATGACATTTCCTATGCTCACAAGAAAGGAAATAAGGGGCTTCCCTGGTGGCACAGTGGTTGAGAGCCTGCCTGCCGATGCAGGGGACACGGGTTCGTGCCCCGGTCCGGGAGGATCCCACGTGCCACGGAGCGGCTGGGTCCGTGAGCCATGGCCTCTGAGCCTGCGCGTCCAGCTCTGCAACAGGAGAGGCCACAGCAGTGAGAGGCCCGCGTACCACAAAAAAAAAAAAAGAAAAGAAAAGAAAGGAAAAAAGGATTTTCTGCAAGAACTGGAGTACGTCCTGGGTGGGTTTGGGAGAGAGGCAAGTAATACAGCTATTGTTAGAGGGAATGTGGACACAGACAATAGACTGTGATAATGCTGTGAACATTATTTGATTTTATCTACCTGATCCTCATGGTCATTGCTCAGAGGAGAGTAAAAAGCTCAAGGCTCACAGATAAAATATTCCTCAGCCCTAAATATGTTCACATGTAACTTATTGATGCCTAAAGTACTTATAAAATGTTAGATTACCTGGTGGTTTTAAAAATATGTCCACAGATGCTTGGTACTCCTCCCTTCAAGAGTTGGAATCTGTTGCCTTTACCTTGGGTGTGGGCTGGATTTAGAGGCTTGCTTCAGGAGGATAAAGTGGCAGTGATGGAGTGTGGTTTTGGAGGCTAGGTCATAAAAAGGCCCTGCAGTTTCCATCTTGGTTGTTTCTCCCTTGGATTGCTTATTCTGGGAGAAGTCAGCTGTCATATCCTAAGGAAAGGTCCACATGGCAAGAAACTAAGGCCCCTAGCTAACAGCTATGTGAAGAAAATTCCTGGAAGCACTTCCTCCCGTCCTAGTCATGCCTTCAGATGACTGCAGACCCAGCTGACATCTTAACTGTAACCTTAGGAGAGACCTTGAGCCAGAGCCACCCAGCTGAACTAAGCTCCCGGTCTCGTAACCCTCAGAAACAGATTATATTTGCATGTAATTTTGCATCACAAAATCTCAGCCTTAATTCTACTATTAGAAGAGCTTGTCTTTCTGGGTATATTTTATATGAGAACTTCTAGATGTTTTGTGAAATATGTTAACATGTTTTGGACACCCTTTGAAAGAGCTCAATTTTCTCATTAAAGCTAATAATTCAAATGTAAGAGAAAAAATAACATAGCATAAAGCAAAGGTAACTATTAATCTTCTAATGCTTTACAAGGGGTCAGCTCTTTTCACTGCTAAACATAATTTGCTAAAAGATAGTTTTCAAGGAATAATTGTTAAACTGTGATTCTGAATAATGTCTTTGACTTCTAGGTTACCAGATGAGAAGAAACAGGAAACTCTCAGAGTTTCTGCATACTTTCAAGAGCCTTTAAACATGTGGTTGATGTAATAGATGTTTACAAATTATATTTTTTTTAAGTTAGAAAATAAAAACCCAACAGTTAGTTCATACATTTAACCATGATCCTAGGTATATTCATTTCCTATTCTAGACTTCAAAGAAAAAAAGTGAGTGCATTTTTATTCTTGTTGCCAAACTGTTCTCAGCTCTTCTGTGCCCTGAACCGAGATCACAAGGCTTGGGGTACACCTGTTTGCTACTCCACCCTCTAGCATTTGATTCAAGTGTTATCCAGGTGCTGTGAGGCCTGAAAGCTTTCAGTCTAAGTACTTGGTTAGTCAGGCCCTGGCACCAGCTTCACACTATTTACTTTTACTTGATTTAAAACAGTTTATATTCTCAAATATGGTTTGAAAAATTCTTCTAAAAAATACTCCGGAAAAAGGGGGGAAAAGACACCTTTTTTTTTTCTCAGTGGCCCTAAAGTGTCCACTGTGGTACTCCAGATCTCTCATTCAACCCAACACATTTTTTAAAACTTAGTTGAGGGCAAATGCGTATTCTGTTTCTCTTGGAGTCTATCACATATCAAAGTTAGGACCTGTCCATGAGAAAGAAGTTTGTAAAGTCCCAGATATATGTTTCCACTGAGTTTTTGCAAATTCCTGGTTAGGACTATCTCCTCTATGTGATCTGTAATTTCCATCAGAAACTCCCTTCCCCTACCCTGTCTCATGGCAGGGGTATGTACGCTCTGAACTGACACGTCCATTAAAGGTCACACACATAATAAGCCCTTATAATCTGTCGGATGTTAGAAACAAGATATCTAAGCTTGTCAGAGACTTGTGTAAGTTCAGAAGTAAAAGTTAAGTGCAACGAATTAGTTATATCTATTACTACTTTTGAAGGAGATTTTTGCTTTCTAATTCTCAACTTTATCAGATAGATGAGGATTTATTTTATAGCAAATGGAATGACCCACGAAGCACAGGAAGGAGGTCGTGAAGAACAAATAGTTTTCTCTTCCTTTTTTTATTTGTTATACTGTCTCCCTCCCTCAACACAGAGTACTATCTAAGAGCAAAAACAATAATCTTTAGGCAGAATGTATTTCTAAGGCTAGTCATAGGCCAAACATTTGACAAAGCTGAAGTTTTTTCTTTGACCCTTTCATCATCATCCTTATTCCACATACTCAGATCTATTTCACTCGTTCATTCATCAAATATTTATTGAGTACTAGTTAGAACTATCTCCTAACTATGTTAGGAACTATTTTAGATACTGGGGAATCTAAAAATAAGTAGTGGTGAGTAAAATAGACAAAGTCCTTGCCATTACATTCTAGTTTGGGGAGACAGATAACAAATATGCAATATGTCACATGGTGAATAAATACAATGAAAAATAAAGTTGGGTAGAAGGGATAAGGAGTGCTGGGGCATGAGAGATATTCTAGATTTTATCTATATTAAGACAGGTCTCACTGATAAGATAACGTTTGAAATGAGACCTAAAGGAAGTGAGGGAGAGTAAGCATATGGAGCTTGGATGTTTCAGGCATAAGAAATAGCAAATGCAAAGGCTCTGAGGCAGAAGCTGTTGGAATATGTGAGGAGCAGCAAAGATGCCAGTGTGGCTGGTATGAAACGAGAAGGAAAAGTGTAGTAAGAGTTGAGGTCAGGGAGATCAGGCCAGGCTATAGGCGACTAAGCAGAGCAGTGACTTGATCTCACTTTTATTTTAGCAGGTTCACTGTGGCTGTAGTATCGAGAAGAGAAAATATGGGTGGGAAGAGCATATCTCAGTAATCTAGGCAAAAGATGATGATGTCTTGGAGTACAGTGGTAGCAGTGGGGTTGGTGAGAAGTGGTTAGAGTCTGGGGACTTCCCTGGTGGTGCAGTGGTTAAGAATCCGCCTGTCAATGCAGGGGACATGTGTTCGAGCCCTGGTCCGGGAAGATCCCACATGCCTCGGAGCAACAAAGCCCGTGTGCTACACTACTGAGCCTGCGCTCTAGAGCCTGCGCTCTAGAGCCTGCGAGCCACAACTACTGAGCCCACGTGCCACAACTACTGAAGCCCATGGGCCTAGAGCCCATGCTCTGCAACAAGAGAAGCCACCACAATGAGAAGCCCGTGCACCGCAATGAAGAGTAGCCCCCGCTCACTGCAATTAGAGAAAGCCTGTGCACAGCAACGAAGCCCAACACAGCCAAAATAAATTAATTAATTTTTAAAAAAAGTGGTTAGAGTCTGGAAACATTTGGAAGGTAGAAATAAAAGGATTTCCTGATGGATCAGAAGTTCAATGGTAAAGAAAGCCTGAACAACTGGAATAGTGGCATTACCATATACTGAAATGAAGAAAACTGGATGAAAATGAAAGTTTGACATGTTAAATTTGTAATGCTCATTAGAAATTCAAATGGAGATTTTGAGCCAACAGTTGAATAGGTGATTCTGGAGTTTAGGGCAGAAGTTCAGGCTAGAGATAAACTTAGAGTTTATGGTGTAAAGATGGAATTTAAAGCCACTGAGACTAGACAAAATCATGTAGGAAATGAGTGATAAAGAACATGATAATATGAATAAGGACAAGTAGTTTTTTTTCCTTGTAGATCTCTCTTAGTGCCTTTAAGAGTCCTGTGTTAGACAGGGTGCTTCAGAGAAACAGAACCAGGAGGGTGTGTGTGTGTGTGTGTGTATGTGTATGTGAGAGAGAGAGAGATTTATTTTAAACCTTGGCTCATGAGCCTGGGGGTCTGGTGAGTCCAGAGACACAGGGTGGGTGGGCAGGTGGGCAGGCTGGAGACTGAGGGAAGGGCTGATGGTACAGACAGGGTCCAAAGGCAGTCTGGACAACAGCATGGCTGGGCTGGACTTTCTTCACTGTGAGATTTAGGAAAATCTGGCAGAGTAGAGATGGCGGGGTAGAAGGATGTGTGCTCACTCCCTCTTGTGAGAGCACCCGCATCACAAATAACTGCTGAACAATCATTGACAGGAAGGCACTGGGACTCACCAAAAAAAGATAGCCCGCATCCAAAGACAAAGGAGAAGCCACAATCAGACAGTAGGAGGGGCGCAATCACAATATAATCAAATCCCATAATTGCTGGGTGGGTGACTCACAAACTGGAGAACACTTATACCACAGAAGTCCACCCATGGGAGTGAAGGTTCTGAACCCACATCAGGCTTCCCAACCTGGGGATTGACAATGGGAGGAGGCATTCCTAGAGAATCAGACTTAGAAGGCTAGTGGAATTTGATTGCAGGACTTTGAAAGGAATGGGGGAAACAGACACTCCACTCTTCGAGGGCACACACAAAGTAGTGTGCACATGAGGACCCAGGGGAAGGCGCAGTGACCCCATGGCAGACTGAACCAGACCTACCTGCTAGTATTGGAGGGTCTCCTGCAGAGGTGGGGAGTGACTGTGGCTCAGCATGGGGTCAAGGACACTGGCAGCAGAAGTTCTGGGAAGTACTACTTGGCGTGAGCCCTCCGAGAGTCCACCATTAGCCTGACCAAAGAGCCAGGTAGGCTTCAGTGCTGGGTCACATCAGGCCAAATAACCAACAGGGAGGGAATGAGCTCCACCCAACAGCAGACAAGCGGATTAAAGTTTTACTGAGCTCTGCACACCAGAGCAACACTCAGCTCTACCCACCATCAGTCCCTCCCATCAGGAAGCTTGCACAAGCCTCTTAGATAGCCTCATCCAGCAGAGGGCAGACAGCAGAAGCAAGAAGAACTACAATCCTGCAGCCTGTGGAACAAAAACCACATTTACAGAAAGAGACGAAATGAAAAGGCAGAGGACTATGTACCAGATGAAGGAATAAGATAAAACCCCAGAAAAACAACTAAATGAAGTGGAGATAGGAAACCTTCCAAAAAAGAATTCAGAATAATGATAGTGAAGATGATCCAGGACCTCAGAAAAAGAATGGAGGTAAAGAAAGGGAAGATGCAAGAAACGTTTAACAAAGACTGAGTAGAATTAAAGAACAAACACCTAGAAGAATTAAAGGACAAACAAACAGAGATGAACAATACAATAACTGAAATGAAAAATACACTAAAAGGAATCAATAACAGAATAACTGAGGCAAAATGACAGATAAATGAACTGGAAGACAGAATGGTGGAATTCACTGCCATGTAACAGAATAAAGAAAAAGGAATGAAAGGAAAGAAGACAGCCTAAGAGACCTCTGGGACAACATTAAATGAAACAACATTCACATTATAGAGGTCCCAGAAGGAGAAGAGAGAGAGAAAGGACCTGAGAAAATATTGGAAGAGGTTATAGTCGAAAACTTCCCTAGCACGGGAAAAGAAATAGCCATCCAAGTCCAGGAAGCACAAAGAGTCCCAAGCAGGATAAATCCAAGGAGAAACGTGCCAAGACACATAGTAATTAAACTGACAAAAATTAAAAACAAAGAAAAATTATTGAAAGCAACAGGGGAAAAATGAAAAAATAACATACAAGGGAACTCCCATAAGGTTAACAGCTGATTTCTAACCAGAAACTCTACAAGCCAGAAGGGAGTGGCACGATATATTTAAAGTGATGAAAGGGAAGAACCTACAACCAAGATTACTCTACCCGGCAAGGATCTCATTCAGATTCAATGGAGAAATCAAAAGCTTTACAGACAAGCAAAAGCCAAGAGAATTCCGCACCACCAAACCAGATCAACAACAAATGCTAAAGGAACTTCTCTAAGCAGGAAACACAAGAGAAGAAAAAGACCCACAAAAACAAACCCATAACAATTAAGAAAATGGTAATAGAAACATATATATCGATAATTACCTTAAATGTGAATGGATTAAATGCTCCAACTAAAAGACACAGGCTCCCTAAATGGATACAAAAACAAGAGCCGTGTATATGCTGTCTACAAGAGGCCCACTTCAGACCTAGGGCCACATACAGACTGAAAGTGAGAGGATGGAAAATGATATTCCATGCATATGGAAATCAAAGGAAAGAGGAGTAGCAATACTCATATCGATAAAATAGACTTTGAAATAAAGAATGTTACAAGAGACAAGGAAGGACACTACATAATGATCAAGGGATCAATCCAAGAAGAAGATATAACAATTATAAATATAAATGCACACTACATAGGAGCACTTCAATACATAAGGCAACTGCTAACAGCTATAAAAGAGGAAATCGACAGTAACACAATAATAGTGGGGGACTTTAACACTTTACTTACACCAATGGACAGATCATCCAGACAGAAAATTAATAAAGAAACACAAGCTTTAAATGACACAATAGACCAGATATAGTTCATGGATATTTATAGGACATTGCATCCAAAACCAGCAGATTACACTTTCTTCTCAAGTGCACACAGAATATTCTCCTAGATAGATCAAATCAAGCCTTGGTAACTTTAAGAAAATTGAAATCACATCAAGCATCTTTTCTGACTACAACGCTATGAGATTAGAAATCAATCACAGGGAAAAAAACCCGTAAAAAACACAAAAACATGGAGGCTAAACAATACGTTACTAAATAACCAAGAGATCACTGAAGAAATGAAAGTGGAAATCAAAAAATACCTCGAGACAAATGACAATGAAAACACGATGATCCAAAACCTATGGGATGCAGCAGAAGCAGTACTAAGAGGGAAGTTTATAGCGATAGAATCCTACCTCAAGAAACAAGAAAAATCTAAAACAATCTAACCTTACACCTGCAGGAACTAGAGAAAGAAGAACAAACAAAATCCTAAGTTAGTAGAAGGAAATCATAAAGATCAGAGCAGAAATAAATGAAATAGAAACAAAACAATAGCAAAGATCAATAAAACTAAAAGCTGGTTCTTTGAGAAGATAAACAAAATTGATAAATCTTTGGCCAGACTCATCAAAAAAAAGAGGGAGAGGACTCAAATCAATAAAATTAGAAATGAAAAAGGAGAAGTTACAACATACACCACAGTAATACAAAGGACCATAACAGACTACTACTCTATGCCAATAAAATGGACAACCTGAAAGAAATGGACAAATTCTTAGAAAACAACTCTATGCCAATAAAATGGACAACCTGAAAGAAAAGGACAAATTCATAGAAAGGTATAACCTTCCAAGACTGAACCAAGAAGAATTAGAAAATATGAACAGACCAATCACAAGTAATGAAGTTGAAACCGTGATTAAAAATCTTCTAACAAACAAAAGTCCAGGGCCAGATGGCTTCACAGGTGAATTCTATCAAACATTTAGAGAAGAGCTAACACTCATCCTTTTCAAACTCTTCCAAAATACAGCAGAGGAAGGAATACTTCCAAACTCATTCTACAAGGCCACCATCACCCTGATACCAAAACCAAATAAAGATACTATAAAAAAAGAAAATTACAGACCAATATCACTGATGAATATAGATGCAGAAATCCTCAACAAAATACTAGCAAACAGAATCCAACAACACATTAAAAGGATCATACACCACGATCAAGTGGGATTTATCCCAGGGATGCAAGGATTCTTCAATATACGCAAATCAATCAATGTGATACACCACATCAACGAATTGAAGAATAAAAACCATATGATCATCTCAATAGATGCAGAAAAAGCTTTTGACAAAATTCAGCACCCATTTATGATAGAAACTCTCCAGAAAGTGGGCATAGAGGGAACCTACTCCAACGTAATAAAGGCCATATATGACAAACCCACAACGAACATCATTCCCAATGGTGAAAAACTGAAAACATTTCCTCTAAGATCAGGAACAAGGATGTCCACTCTCGCCACTATCATTCAACACAGTTTTGGAAGTCCTAGCCACAGCAATCAGAGAAGAAAAGGAAATAAAAGGAATACATATTGGAAAAGAAGAGGTAAAACTGTCAGTCTTTGCAGATGACATGATACTATACATACCAAATCCTAAAGATGCCACCAGAAAACTACTAGAGCTAATCAATGAATTTGGTAAAGTTGCAGGATACAAAATTAATGCACAGAAATCTCTTGCATTCCTATACACTAACAACAAAACTTTAGAAAGAGAAATTAAGGAAACAATCCCATTCACCATTGCAAGAAAAAGAATAAAATACCTAGGAATAAACCTACCTAAGGAGGTAAAAGACCTGTACTCAGAAAACTATAAGACACTGATGAAAGAAATCAAAGATGACACAAACAGATGGAGAGATATACCATGTTCTTGGATTGGAAGAATCAATACTGTGAAAATGACTATACTACCCAAAGCAATCTACAGATTCAATGCAATCCCTATCAAAAATTCAGTGGCATTTTTTACAAAACTAGAACAAAAAAATCTTAAAATTTGTGTGGATACACAAAAGACCCCGAATAGCCAAAGCAGTCTTGAGGGGAAAAAATGGAGCTGGAGGAATCAGACTCTCTGACTTCAGACTATACTACAAAGCTACAGTAATCAAGACAATATGGTACTGGTGCAAAAACAGAAATATAGATCAATGGAACAGGATAGAAAGCCCAGAGATAAACTCATGCACCTATTGTCAACTAATCTATGACAAAGGAGGCAAGGATACACAATGGAGAAAAGACAGTGTCTTCAATAAGTGGTGCTGGGAAAACTGGACAGCTACAGGTAAAAGAATGAAATTAGAACACTCCCTAACACCATACACAAAAATAAGCTCAAAATGGATTAGAAACCTAAATGTAAGACCAGACAGTGTAAAACTCTTAGAGGAAAACATAGGCAGAACACTATTTGACATAAATCACAGCAAGATCTTTTTTGATCCATCTCCTAGAGTAATGGGAATAAAAGCAAAAATAAACAAATGGGACATAATGAAACTTAAAAGCTTTTGCACAGCAAAGGAAACCATAAACAAAACGAAAAGACAACCCTCAGAATAGGAGAAAATATTTGCAAACCAATCAATAGACAAAGGATTAATCTCCAAAATATATAAACAGCTCATGCAGCTCGGTATTAAAAACACAAACAACCCAATCCAAAAATGGGCAGAAGAGCTAAATAGACATTTCTCCAAAGAAGACATACAGATGGCCAAGAAGTACATGAAAAGCTGCTCAACATCACTAATTATTAGAGAAATGCAAATCAAAACTACAATGACGTATCACCTCACACCAGTTAGAATGGGCATCATCAGAAAATCTACTAACAACAAATGTTGGAGAGAGTGTGGAGAAAAGGTACACTCTTGCACTGTTGGTGGGAATGTAAGTTGATACAGCCACTATGGAGAACAGTATGGAGGTTCCTTACAAAACTAAAAATAGAGTTACCATATGACCCAAGAATCCCACTACTGGGCATATATCCAGAGAAAACCATAATTCAAAAAGACACATGCACCCCAGTGTTCATTGCAGCACTATTTACAATAGCCAGGTCATGGATGCAACCTAAATGCCCATCGACAGATGAATGGTTAAAGCAGTTGTGATATATATATATATATAT